>NW_010972709.1:7609743-7610364 GCF_000737465.1 Haliaeetus leucocephalus | reverse complement strand
GAAAAGTAAGTAAAAACTCTGTTTGCAGGAGCCCGTATCATTGTGGAATAATCTTATTGTTCTGGGAGGACGGGCAATCTCAACTACAGGTTTCTGTGTGGTCTCCCTTTTGGTCAGACCCTGATAATCAGTTTGTACTTACTATTCCCTGAATGATTTCAAGAGTATGAACTCATGGTTTTACCACTGTAGAGCAAATCGACAGCTATGCAGGCAAACCGGATCATTTGATCTGCTTTTATTTCCCAGGTTTCCAGGGGAGTGGGGATAGGGAAAGAGTTTCTCAAAGCACACAGTACCTCATTGATCGCAGTATCCAGTTTCGCAACTTCCCTGGGTTTCATTAATTTCTTTTGAAAGGCACTTCTTACCCTCTGCCAGTCCTTTCCTTCCCTAGATTGAATTAAAAACAGCGAGGCTGAAAAGAGAAAGGCTTAAAGAAGAAAAAAAAAGCCATCAAACCCGCGGCATGTGCAACGAGACACCTCCGGCAGCGCCTTCATCGCCCCGACGGCCCCAAACTTGACGCCGCAGCCGCTTCTCGGCGGTAACCGGCCCTCCCTGCACCTTCCCCGCGGCCACTTACAGGATCAGCAGCCCGTAGCCTTCGTCGCGATAGTC
>NW_010972709.1:7598340-7609555 GCF_000737465.1 Haliaeetus leucocephalus | reverse complement strand
GCTGTGGTGTTCATACCGCAGTGCACAGGTGGCTGCGTAGTTCAGTCTTTCCTCGGTAGTTGCACTCTGAAATGATGGAATAAAAATTGCAAGGGGCTGAGAACTAACGAGTTGTGTTGGGTGGACTGCTCTTACCCTATCTGGCTGACTAACCACCTATTTATGAAAAGGGCATGCGAGTGCATCATCTGAGAAGGCAAAATTCCCTTCACTATTAGTGTTGGCAGCCATTAAATTCCGACAAAAATCAGTTATTGCCATAAGTCTTAATCGGAAACTGCACAGTAACCCTCAGAGAGAACCGAAGGCTGTCATGCCAAGTGAAGGCAGGAGAGGTGCTAGCACAGACAAAGCAGGTCAGGACACCTGGGTACTTCTGTCCTCTCCTTGCAAGAGAAGTCAGAGAGGCTGTGGATCTTGCTGCAAGACAAAAAGCTACCTGTAAACCAGAGGATTTCCAGGACAGACAGGTATGCTACAATGAGGACTTGATTTTCTCCTACCCCACGCTACCTTTTTTCATCTTTCTCAAGTTGTGTTTTGTGACTCAGTTCTTAATCCCCTTCATTTAAGTGTCTGACAGTAAGACGCAGAGTGTGCAGATAGATGGGTGTGTTACGCAAGGGACAAGCGGAGGAATAATCAGAAGATGGGTCTGACATGGAACCTGAGACCCATAAAGGCATATGTCTCAAAGTCAAATTAATAACAATAAAAAGACCAAGGTAGCAGTGATCAATACAGAGAAAAATGTACAAAAGCATGACAACTCACTGCAGACTCTTCCTGTGATTTTTGTACATCCTTCCCAATCTTGCCCCTCTATTTCAGTGATTTTATTCTATGGGATCATACTACATGGGCCACAAGATCAGACCACTCTCTAGGGTGGGCTTTAAAATTAAAGCTGGTTCAAAGGTTTGCAATTTTTTTTTTTTTTTTTTTTTTTTTTTTAGGGAAAGTCCCCAAGTTGATATTCTTGTGATTCGTTTTCTTTGAATCAGTTCTACTGAAAACACATCTTGCTGTCCTTGTAGACTGAGTGCAGTTCAGGCTTCATTCAATGATAAGTTCTTCTGAGAAACCAGACAAGAAGAGACAACTCGTGTGCTCTGTGGACACCTGTCTATTTAAGGAATCAAAATGAACTCATTTGAAGGGTCACAGCTTAGTGCCTGTGAAACGATCTCTTTAGAAGAGTCTGGAATGGGCAAGTCAAGACTAAACTGGGCACAGGTCAATTTTTCCATGTTCGTCGCTGCTATGGGGAAGAAACCACCCTGTTAATACGAAATCTTCTCTATTAAGCTGTTTTTAAATTACAGAATGGAAAAGGTTTTATTTAACTTCTGTGGTCGTGATGTAACTCTCTGGCAGGGAAGCTAGTGTATTTGTAGCTCAGCTAGGCCTGGAGCTGAGAGAGCTAATGATTGCCTCAATTTCTGGTAAAGTGCAGTTCTAAGGGCATTTTCAGCCTTCAATTCTTCCTCCCCTCCCTTTTAAGAAATCTCAAAAACAAGCCTTTAATTTTCAGCAAGATCTTTTCTTGTGACCTTTAGAGCATATCAAGGGTTATCTTAAAATGACACTAGTTACAGGGTTCTTGAACTGAATTTTGGGGGCATATCCTCACAGGACTATCACTCCACTGAGGCACCTGTAACAGTGAAGATGTCACCATTGTCCTGCAGATGTCTATCCACAAGACTTCCCGGTATTTTCTAATAATTGTAACAGCTAATAACAACCATGAGTGAAAACCCCTCTTCACTTCTACACTGTGGCAAGGAGTATTTTTAGGTCAAAGACCAGGAAATATCTGAAGATCAAAAATAGATAGCTTATGATACATATTCTTCTATGCTCCTCTTTTGCTACAGAAAAAAATGTGGTTTGATTTCTGCTTCAGAAGTCAGGAGAGAATGTTCCTTGAAAAACGATCTGCCAGTGTGATGCTTCTGTAGAAGATCTGACAGGGACTGTTGCAGAGGTACAGAAAGACTGTATTGCAGCATATCTTTTTCATCACTAAAATACTTAATCAGTGCCTGAAGTCCAAGTTTTGGAGCTGCTTCCTAAGCAGAAGTAATTGCTAGTCCTATCTCTTGGGAAACAATAGTAACACATTCCTTAAATAAAGCTTGGAATTCCCATCAAGCTGAGAACTCCTCACCAGGATTTAAGAGACTGAGGTGTGCTTGGAAATCTCATTGAACCACAACAGCTGAACTTCAATAAACATATCAAAAGCATTGAGCTCATGCAAAGTGAACTGACTGCTTTTCATGTAGTGCTTTTCAAACACACTAAATATTACTAAAATAACTCCTCAGTGGGAAAGAGCTTTGGACTGGTAGTGGATTTTCCTTCTTAGTACCTGTAATTTCAGGAGGTTTTTGTGGTGTATTACACAATTCCTGTCTCCTGACCTGGAAAAAGCTTTTTGCTATTTTGGCCCTAAAAATGCCTTTGAAGTCTCCTATGTTTTCTAAAATGCTGCATTGTAAAAGTGCTATAGGAGAATGGGTAGACTACACAGGGAGTATCTCTGTCAAAAGAAGGTATTTCACAATGCTGGCGAAGACAAACTGAATGCAACTTGTAAACTCTAGTGTCAAAACACAAAGTTGTTATTCCAGGTTTTTGCTCATGTTTGTTTATACACTTTTAATTCTATGTCTCTTTCCAGCTGAGGATCTTAGAGTTTTGTAAATATTGATGAATTTAACCTCAGCTTAGGAAGTGGGAAAGTACAGTAATTCCCATTCTACAGAAGAGAAACTGAAATGTGTTTTAAAATTGAGATCTCAAAGTTGTTGTATAGACACTCACTGTGAAATGAAAGCAAAAGAAATCTTTATTATATTTTTACTCGAACACTAGCTTTTTAACACTAAACTCTTCCGATCTCACTGCATACTAGATGATTATACTCCTTCTACAACATGACAGTAGCAATGTGGAAATAAAGGTCTGCTGAGCAAGCTGAGATCAAGGTAATCCTTAGAGAGGGATCTAGAAAAACAGAAAGGTAGATGAACAGCTCAAACTCCACCAGCCAAGGAATCTTCTAGCTGGCCATGACCTGTTTGAGATACCTACCTCTGCAATAAACATTGCGACATTCAACTACTGAAGGAGTCTCTAAGTAAGTACGTGGTTCAAGAAAATTAAGATTTCTTGACTTTAAGCATAGTTAGTGATAGTTAGTGTTTACTTAAAAAAAAGTTAAACTATCTTTTCTGTGAATAAATATTTATTATCTGCTTTACATGAAAAAATAAATGCTCCACCCATACTTCATTCTCTAGAGAAGTTAAGCTTACAGGGGGATAAGTCAGGGAGAAAGTGGTGACCATAGATCAAGAAACTGAGGTCCATGACATGATGTCCTGACAGTCAGCTTGGAAATATTCAGGACTTGACTGGCTCTTCTCTTTTCTTCTGCTAACTAGTACTTGCTCTCTGGGCTTTTTAAGTTTCTTGTCTCTTTTAGCAATCTTGTCCTCCTTGAGCAGGGAAGGGAGTTGTTGTAGCAAAGGATTTGTGCATTAGGATGCTGTGAGAATGACTTACTGTATAAGGCTGAATTTTTCTCTTTGGACAGAACTGACAGAAGTCTAGAAGCTTTCTTCACCTTCCACGCAGCACTGTGGAGGCACATTTAGTTTAAAAAGCAGTAGCATTTAGGAACCTGTCAGAACATTTAATTTTTCAAAGCATGTGGTTCACGTTCAGGAGGTAGGAGTTTCACAAGTGGATATTGTGCCATGGACGGTGATACTGGAAGTCCTGGTTTCTCTTTACTAGTCTTCAACGCTTCCAGGGGAAAACTGAGGGAATTCAGAGTGAACTGAATCCCTCAGGATGGCTCAGAAGTACCTACTGGAATCACGATTTTGTGGTTGAGCAATAATCGTGGGTGGATACCTTCATACTAAGCTAGTATAGGACAAGCCCTGTTCCCTCTCTCAGCCTTGTTTCTTCCAGATGTCCATAACGCATCTTTTTCCTGTTGACACCCATCCTACCTTTTATGTTCTGCAATTTGACAGGCCTAATGTACAATCTAACTATATTTTATATTTGTCTTAATGAATAGGGATGCAATTCGGTTATTTGCTTGCAAACGAATTATGTATTTTTATGACAGTGTAAAAATGTGTCAATTTATTGCTGATGTTATCAGTGTAACATGAGGTTACACAAAGAAAAATCTTGGAAGACACAAAAAGGTATAATGTAAATAGTATTCTCCTTACCACTTCAACAGGGTGACTTACGCTCTTTTATGCTGCCTAAGGATCCATGACATGTAAGCACCGTGTCTTTAGATCTAGTCTTTATTGAAACATTTTATTTTAGCAGTATCAACAAAATACTATAATTATATAGATTCCATAAATTACCATTAAACTCCTTTATTTTTTTGTGGTGGGTGTTAGTGACTTCAGATGATGTATCTAAGAATCAGGCCAGCTTGCATCCAATTCAGGTTAGACCTGCAGACAGTCCTGTGTAAATATGCAGTATCTAGATATCTACATTTATTAACTGATCCTAAAGGTATAGAGGGCAGGAGGGTCCTGGGAAGCATTAGGAGGGACTGTGAAGGATTCTGCCTAAAGTCTAAAGAAGCATTTGGGTGGTCAAATTATGCCCAAGATTCAGGCCAAAGGAGTCAGTTACAATTTGCCGTATCACATGGAGACATGGATTGTTAGATCTCTATACAGTTCAAAATGTAGATCTTCAGGCATCCCAAATCCAAAAAAGCACCTAAATTCTGTAGGTATTTATGCATTTATGTTTCCAGCTGTAAAAACTAACAGCTTGTGTCTCTGCCGAATTTCATGTATGCAGCTATATGCGTTCTGAGACAGTAATTCTTGGTGATTTTTCCCCATTGGGAAATTAATCTTGATTTTAGCTCTGCTTACAGAAACCGTGTACTCAAGAGCAATTGTGTATATTAATTTTTGTGTGCAATTATACATTTAACCTTCTGCTAAGACATTTTACATATGCAGTTGCCTTGTTCACATGCCGTTAATGTGCAAAGTAGCACTTCTATTATGGTACTGAAAAATTATGAAAATATTTTCAGTTTTAGTGGTATTAATCACTCTACAACGTAAGAGAGTGACCAAAAACTGTTTGCCAAAAGCAAGGAAAGCTTTCAGAAGCAGGAAATGTTGAGTATCCCTTTAATTCAAACAACACTTGAAATTTAAAATAAAGATCTACGTTTATGAATCTGAAGCTTTTAGTTGTTGTATGACTGTCTTAATTGCCTAGAAAAATAGCTGTTGTATGACTTCTTCAGAGAATTTGCTAAAGCTGGTTATACAAACACTTGAATCAGACTCAAACTCATGCAATTTACTGGATTTGTTGATTAAGCCTGTAATGTTTGCACAGATTACTTTACTTTCGGTCTGATGGATGTGTTTCTGCTGAGGTAAAACTGACCTCATACCAAGTCTGTTGAAAGCAAACAGATTCTTGTTACTTGCTAAGATTTCAAAGGCTCTATTTCTGTGAGATGCTGCTAGCCAGTTTGTCACAGAAAAGACAATAACAATATTGTTCTTGCACATTTTGCTTACATTTATCTTATAATAATAAATATTTATCTTACTGTTCCTGCACTGCCATGTTGTTATAAAATCTCATAAAGCATAATTGTGTGAATATAGTCTTTCATGTTATTTTTGTATTATACTGCATTATATTTCTAGAATTAGATTTTCACAGATATTAGTATCTGATCTCTAAATTCCGCTGAAATACCAAGATAATAGGTGATGCTCTCATGAGGTTAGCATCTTGAACTCTTGACAATATAGGAGAAAGATGGTTTAGGAGGTTAAGTTAGTGACTAAGTAAGCGGTGTCTCCCCCCTGAGCCAGCACAGAACTCAGAGCCCCCACCAGCTGTTAGTAGCTTCTATGCCGTTTGCGGATAATACCTTCTGAATGATGTACAACACCATGGCTATGACCATTTGCAAGTGTTCAGAGAGGAGGAGTGCTTGTTATTAGTATTATCATCACCTTGCCCATGATTAGTTTGGTAATAATATCTGGTCTCTAAATTTCCCAGAAATGGCAAATAAATAGGAGATTTTAAATGTTTTTTACTAACTATTATGGAGCACTGCTGTTTTATCCCAGGGAGGGTGTGTGTGAAAGAATCCTTGCCTGTGGCCTCTGGAGCATTTTCTGATGAAAGGTCTAATAGATATGTAAAAGATACTATTAATCCAGCAGTAGTTCTGTAAAACCACAGAGATGAGTTTGAACTTTAACTAGTGAATTGCTGTGAACTGAGTGCATTTTGCTTCTATTGTCTTCATTAGAGCCATAAGAAAATATGAAAACACTATCTCCCTTTACCATTAGTAAGCCAAAAGGCACTTGGGCTATGCTTCGCTGAACTCAATACCCTCTGGGCCACATCCTGGTTACTCCTATTCATTGCTTTTGGAGGGATTAGAGCAGACTGCATCAGTAGTTCATCAGATAAAGCCTTTGCCTGAAATCCTGCTGTTTATTTCAGTTCAAATGCCTGGCCACAGACCTCTCTGGGGAAGAGTTTAGTTTCCTCAGATGTATGACTACTGAATGCAACTATTGCCCTTGGGAAAACATTTAATATATTTATTGCTCTATTTGGTAAAGTATCAGATGAGAACATCTGATACCTCCCTGAAGAAAACTCTTCTCCCAAACTCCACTGTGATTCTGCCAACACTCCCGCCACCAAAAAAAAAAAAAAGGAAAAAAGACAAACCTGTGCAGATTAAAAAATGCTGAGTAACACTACAGACAAGGCATATTACTGACAGACCTGCTGTGAGTTTAGAACCAACCTCCAGATTCAGTGGCAAATAAATTTGTAATGCTTTAAGATGAAAGAATCCAGCAGGGTGATGGTTAAGCAGGGAACAGGACTCTACTCATCCCTATGTGTATTTTTCAAGAAATACATACCAACTGCTCTTAGAAAGGAAATTATTTCTACCTGTACAGGTGTAACTGAAGACCTAATTTCAGGTAGTTTGTGAGCAGTTCTCATTGAAGATGAGCCACAAAAGTAAAAAAAGAGCAAGACTGATGCTGCAGCTGTAGGCCTTGTAGAGAGACATCCAGTACAGGCCACAAAAAGTTCCCGGTAAACTAAGAGATGTTCCACCACTAGAAACATTTCTGGAACAGGATGGATTGTGGAGTAAGAGAAATACATGGCTAATATTTTGGACTCTGGTATATTCCCTGTTCATATTGAGATGCCAAGCAGTGGTGAGGAAGGGCAGGGTTGCAGAGATAGCTCTTACCTTTTATTTTAAACAAAACCAGCATGAGGCAACAACTGTTCTGCTGGGCCAGAATTATGGGATTGTAAAGCACTATTTTTACAGAATATCCTGTCCACAAAGGTGGAGTCAGGTCTTCTACTGTGCTTAACCATAAAGGGATTTCCCAGCAAAAGGGAATCTCCAGCTTCCATCTCAGGCACAAACAGCCAGCAGAAACTCCCCTTGGTTTCATGGGTCCAGCTGATGCTGCAGAACTATCTGCAGAGCACTACAGCGAGGCAAAAGAGAAGTTTCCTTCACAGAGGGTGAAGTTTATTGGGATGACTTGCTGAAAGGAGCTAATGCAATTTAATAACTCTAATGGATATATATGAACATAGGGGAGGGCTTGAACGACGAAATGGTGATGTTGCTTTTGACTAACGGGGGAATTTCTTTCTTTGAAAGAATAACAACAAGGTTAGAAATCTGAGAAAATTTGCCTTCCTTTCCTCAGACCACAAAAGAATGAAAAACTAAGGGGTATTTGTCCTATAAATACTTAAGGCTTGTATCATTAAGAGCTAGCCTGTCTTTTTGGAAAAGAACACCCTTAGAAGGGGATTTTTTTTCTTCAACCTCCATTCCACCAATGATGCTGGTACAAGAAGGGCAAACGTAGGCATGCTGACATAAGGACCTTTATACCACAGTAAGTCACATTGTCTCATGTTGGAAATGCCATGCTACTGCTAGCTCTGTGCCTACATGATTTGGAAGCTGTACCCCTTTAGTATATTGGCACAATTAAAATAGTACAACTTTGTGCGGCTTTTGCTAATAGCAATCCACTTCATAAAGGCTAAATCTAGATAAGCCAACCACTTCATCTCCATTAAGTTTTCTCCATTTCTAATGCATCTTGTATTAACAAACATTGTTGATGTGTGGGTGTTTCAAGATGCTCAAAGGCTAAGGAAAAGCTCTGTGTAACTTCAGGGAAAAGGGTAAAGAGTTTCATAATTCAAAACCACTCACTTAGGCAGCAAAGAGCATGGGAAGACTCTTTCCCACTGAGCTGTATTGAAAAAGGCTACAGCAAGTAATATGAAATGAAAATGTGAAAAAGAGCCACAAAGGAGATGTAAGATGAAGGGTGTGGGGGTTACACACAGTATGGAAGGGATCCCACCGAAGTGCAAGGTGAAGCTAACCATGCTTGTAACAACAACAAGGACCAGTACAAGAAAGAGCAAGTCCTTTTATGCAACTGAAAGAGAAATGAGGTCACTGAGTTCAATGAGTTTATCTTACTCCACCACTAGATGTTTGCACTCGTGCACTGTTTTCACTTTTATTTACATAAGAAAGGTCTACAGTAAGTTACTCTTGGCAACAAGCTCACACCACAAATCTTGCCTGAGCATGTGGGAGAAAAAGATTTATTTTCAAAGCCTTCAAGTCATCAAATTCTTATGAAATCCACTCCTTTTCTCTTGAAGGAAATTACACTGGCTCGGACCTAACATGTATTATTCGGTTAATCCACCCGCAGAAATAACCATGGTTTAGACTATAACCTTTCACAGTAGGATCTTTAAGAAGAGAGAAGGTAGGTGACTTAGGGGACAGTAGAATGGCCAAAGAGACGAGAGTTTGTTCTCTGAGAAAAAGAGACTTAGAATTAGGTTTTTACATAAATTAATAATAACATAGTTCTCCAGGGAGAAACTTGGTGATTAATTTTTTCCCTCGGTGGGAAACAAGTCAAAATTATGCACCAAAATGAAATGTAACAGTCAGCCTGAGGTTCACTCAAAATATTTTCTTTTCTAATCTGTTTTTTCTACTAGTTTGTAACAGCAGTTTTGAAATGAGCAGTCATCCTGAACCGAAAAAACCCAGAACTTTTTCATTCAGTAAATACCCATTATAGAATATTTTGATAGTTCTGAAATTTTTTCCCTTAGCTAATTTTTAAGCTAGAAACCTGCTGCAATCTTTCCCACAAGTAGTTGTGACTCTCTTACATTTATTCAGCAAAAAGCAGTTACTATAAGAGAGGTCCTAAACCAGCTCTATTATGAAATGAAGCTGAACACTGTTGGTGTAACCTCCATCTCTGTAAGTAATAAAGCACGAACCCAAACTTTTCATTCTTGCAGGCAGTAGGGCTGCTATACTGTTTCCATCTATGATGGACCAAGTCAAGGCTGGCAGACAATGGTGTTAGTATATGTGCTAAGACTTGAATAAAGCGTGCCATATTTCAGCTCCTCTTAATAAGGCCTAATTGCAGGAAATTATTAGGAAACTTTAAAAATATACACCCATTCTTCTGTTGGGTGTTGTCTTCTATTGTCCTCCATGGATCCCCTTTGGAATGGACTTTTATGAGCTATCCTGGAGCAAGGATTCTCCTGCAGCTGCAGGACTAGACTCTTGCTCAGCATCAAGAGGTTCTAACAAAAGCAAACATTAGCAATCTGTTCTGCTGATTGTTCCTATGTTTTTCATTAGAACAGTCACTGGATAACATATAGCATTATTTTATGGTTCAGGCATTAGGAGGGGGGTGGGAGATGTGAATTTGGATGCCATCAGACAGCAGGGAAGTGTACATCGGCCTCTCTTACCATCAGTAATTGTCTGAAGAACAAGACAGTTGCGTGCAATCAGGGTATTAGGCTTTTAAAAGCATAGCTTGAGAAAGAAAGGCTATAAATTTTTCCTTCAGGAAATGGTTTTGATCTTTGGACTCCAAACTGGTGGAGGCAATTAGCAGCCAGAAAAGGTTCAGCAGTTTTGGCTGCCTGGGACTGAATGTGCTGACCCTAGACAGCTCCTTGGTCACAGCGCTGTCTAATTTTCCTTCTGAAGACCCAAACTCTCCCCAGTCACTGCTCAGTGAGCTGCAGACTCTAACCCAGCTTCCCAAATTGCTTTCCAAAGCCAGACGCTTTAAAAGCAACCGTCCAGGGCCCTGGACCCTCCGTACCCAGGTCCTTCTTTGGGTCTAGCTCTAACGACTTTCAACTGCAGTTCACAGGAGGGCATAGCAGAAAGATGAATCACAGCAAAACACCTGAAGGTATTTCCAAAAACCTTTCTGTATCTTACACTGCAGGCTTGTTGCCATCACCACCTGACACTGGCACAACAGCGTATCACTCGGAAATCTTTGTAGCTGAGGTGTATTTAAATTTTTGAAAGCTCGCGGGTACCGGAGATGCGGATCATTCTTCAAGGTCTTGGCAGACCCAAGCAGGAGCCGACCACGGACTCTCAAGGAGTCTCAGCCACTGTTGCCAGCAGCAGCAGCTAGGCCAGCGTCCACTAGTGCAAATGCCTACAGAAATCCTGTCAGTTCTGAGCCCTCGTGTCATTTAACATCCACACGTGCCCATCCACCACGGCCCCAGGGTTTTGGATCGCGGGCCTTGTACCCACTGCAGCTGAACATCAGGAACGTACGATGCCAGGCCTCTCCCCTGCGGTTGTGAAATGTTATGATGACTCGGTTTGGGTTTTTTATTTTTTTGTTGTTTTGTTTTGTAGCTGCGAGAAGCTAAATAAACTTAAGCATGTGGAGGCAATTATGCAGCATAAATGCCAGCTATCCCTGTTTCTGTTTAGGGGCTGTCAACCAGCATTTTCAGAAAAAAAATACTTATTTTTGTTTAAAAAAGTCCCTCCACAACGATTTGAACTTGAAGGCCTTTTCCACCTCCGTTTCCAGAAAAGCGCCTGGTTTGGCTGGCGAGGGCCAGGGCCAGCTGAGAGGAGTCTCTGGCCCTGGCCTCAGGCTGGGCAGGGCCCGACCGCCCCCTTCTCCCCGCTCGGGGACCCTCCATCCCCGCCGTAGGCGCCTTGTACCCCCCACCCCCCCGGCGGCGGCCGCCGGCACCACCGGGC
>NW_010972709.1:7524891-7598330 GCF_000737465.1 Haliaeetus leucocephalus | reverse complement strand
GGGCTGCGGCTACCCCGGGCCGGGCCCTCACCGGGCGCCCGCTGGGCTTGCGGCATCGGCCCCGAAAGGGCGGGAAGCCGAAGCGCCGTCTTATGGCGCCACCTAGCGGCCGCGCTGGCAGCCTGCAGCCACCGACCTCTTTTTCGGTCGGCGGAGGGGGCGGAGTCGGGTCTCTGCGCCTTTAAACGGGACGTACCAAGCGCTGTGGGGATGGGTTCGGGTTTGTTATGTGCTCTGTGGGCAGCCCGCCGGCCTTAGGGGCGGTGGGGAGAGGGAGAAGCCGTGGGCTGCGCAGGGTGGCCGCCGCCAGGCGCTTTCCTTCGTCTTCCCTTGTTTTCTCGTGCTCCCAGCTCCTCCTCTGTGGGGAGGGGGAATAGTTCAGTCCCACCATCATGGCCGCCACCATGAAGAAAGCGGTGAGTGTGGGAGCGGGGCGCGGCGAGGTTTTTGTTTTTCCCCTTCCCGGCCTCTCTCTCCGCCGTGGGCTCCCCCCGAGGAGGGCGCAGCTCCTCCGCCGCCTCCCGGGGCGGGCCGGCCGGGCCCTTCGGCCGTTGGGGGCCGTCGTCTCCCGGTGGCGGGGCAGCGCGGCCATGTCGCCTCAGCGCTGCCTCGCGCCGTCTCCCAGCCCTCGCTCCGGCACCCCAGCGGTGCTTCCCTGAGCGCCTGCCCCCGCCCCGTTCAGGCAGCCCCCTCGGGCGGCAGCCCGGTGCGGGGCCGGAGAGGGGTGGTCCCTTTCTCTAGGCCGCTGCCGGGTAGGCGAGCTGCGGGTTAGGCCCTGCCGAAAATACCCCGGTCGTGTGTGGGTGGGTTAAGGTCCTGGCGTTGTTGTCTTGGCCCTGTCGAAATCGCTTATCGTGCCGTCAAACGTGCGAGTGCGGCTTTGGTTACACGGACGTTACGAGGCCTGCGCTGGTGCAGTTTGTTGTAAACTGGGAAACGCTTTTTCTTAGCTGCACAAACCGCCTGTTAAATGGAGAACCCCCGGCCCGTGCCCAGCAGCGGGACGCCCACCGCGGCCCCAGTCCCCACCTCCACAGGTCAGTCGGGGAGGGTCTGTGTGAGGCATGGTTCTGTGCGTTCGAAATCTCTTGTAGCACCGTAGCACATCACAGCTAACCAGTGAGCATAAAATGATGTTGCTGACAGATTACATCGACATGTTGCCCTGTGCTTGTACCGTGTAGTGATCTTGGAGCAGAGGTGTCCAGTTCAGCTGTCAGTGATGTCAACCTTTGGCATTAGGATGCCATGGATAGCTGGTCTTCTATTTAGATGTTACTAGTGCCTCTGCCCAGCTAAACGTGGGTGTTGCTGGTATCCTTGAAGAGGCGTTTTAAGGAGTCAAGTGTGTAATCAGAAAGTAGTGGCTGTAAGTCTATTTTTCAGAAGCTTTGTAGGAGTCATCTTATAGCGAGATTCAAGTTAATGTAAGAAAAGAAGTAATTTTGATCTTTTTCTTGCAGGCTGCAGAAGATGTCAATGTTACTTTTGAAGATCAACAGAAAATTAACAAGTTTGCAAGAAATACTAGCAGGATCACAGAGCTGAAAGAAGAAATAGAAGTGAAAAAGGTATATTTGCTTGATCAAATATCACTTGTTCTTCACTGCCCTGAATTAATTTTCAGTTGTAACACAGAAAATAGGGGCTGTGGATTATCATAAGTAATGCTTTGGTTCTAATATGGGATTCCTGTTACTTTAAAGATAGCCAGAGAATGTTAAAAGTGGAAAAAGAAGTCGTGAGAAATAAAGGCCACTAACATATTTCTGCATGCAGTTCTTGGAACTCTTTAGTTGTCATGTATGAAGCATTTTCTATATATAATGGCTGTTTGCAGTGTTCTTAAAATTTCCTGCCTGAGATTGTTCATATTTTATTTTTTCTTGAACCAGTAAGGCAGTTGTTTGTTACATTCTGCTTTCGATGTGTTGACAGAGATTGTCATTATGAGTGCAGAGGTTTTCTTTTGCTGGGCTGAAGAGAATACATCATTCTAATTTTCTTTTTTAGTATTAATTCACTTTCCTTCAGCATCAGTCATAGCATTTCTAGAGAAGTTTTACCAAGTTTTTAAAAAATGCTAGTACTCTCACAAGATGTTTTCTATAATTACCTTGCCAGATATGTATATTGCAAAAACATTGCCTTTTTATGTTGATGTTCCATTGATGGCCTAAGATATTGGGACTCTACTTTATTGCAAAAGTAGGATTGCTTAATTAACGTTTGTCATCTTATTTAATTTTTTTTCTGTTCTTTAGCTAAATTAAAAAACTCCTGTGTAAAAGCATATCGGATATTAGTGAAGTTTAAATCTGCTGTATTTCCCTTGTCTAGACAGTTAATTATTGTATTAGTGACAGATAATGAGTATCGACTAGAAATTTTTATTGGTACGGCTCCGTTGAATTTCATACTTATGCTAAATTACAGCTCTGGAACTGTTCTATTAAACACGTTGATATCATGCTGGTGGGTAGCATTTTTGCCCAAAATGTGGACTCACCGAGTTCATTATTCAGTTGATAGCATGACAATGTGTCCATTGAAGTAGTTTACCTAGTGCAAATTGATCACCTTTCTTATGTCTTGATAAATAGAAACAACTTCAGAATTTGGAAGATGCTTGTGATGACATCATGATGCTTGATGACGGTGATTCACTTCTGATACCCTACCAAATTGGAGATGTCTTCATTAGTCATTCCCAAGAAGAGACACAAGAGATGCTGGAGGAAGCAAAGGTTTGTCTGGGCAAAAGAGAGCTTCTTTACTGTACTGGCTGCGGTAGTGTGATGAGCATTGGAATGGGATGAGCTGTTCTTCCTTTGAACCTTTTACTTTCTAAAGTTCATGTTTGATTTATGATTTGAGGAGGGGGATGTGCATGCGTGGTAAGTCATAACTGGGATGTCAGTATACAAAGTCATGCTAGCCTTCGGCACCGGAATAAGTCTTATAGTCTGACTTGGCAAAAAGTTGGCAAAGGGGTACCTCTTTATTCTTTATATGTTGCTTACATAACTGGTTGATATTTTTTTTCTTTTTCAGAAAAGTTTACAAGAAGAAATTGAAGCATTAGAATCCCGAGTGGAATCAATTCAGAGGGTGTTATCTGACCTGAAAGTTCAGCTCTATGCAAAGTTTGGAAATAACATAAATCTTGAGGCTGAGGACAGTTAAAGGTGTTCTAAAAATACAATTTCCTTGTTTTATTAAATGTTTTGATAACATTGTTCCAATTACATTTGAAAAAAAAAATCCACCACTTCCTCTTCTTTCTTTTTCTTTTTTCTTTTTTTTTTTCCACTTTCCTGTTTGGGTTCCATCTATTTAATGAGAGCTTTCTTATATTGGTTATTTCAGTTATTTATTTGTTCAGGAAAGCATTAGCTTTGTACTATTGGTAAAGCATCCAGATTGGAATATTTGCATTGTTTATTAAAGTAATAAAGTCAGGCACATATTGTAGTTTCCTTGGTCTTGTTTTCCACTCATGAAAATGCTTAAGTATAAAACCAATAGAAATGGGGAATTTTTGATTTGCACTGTAATGGCTGTTTGATAAAAGTTTCTCTGTAATATATAAGATATGATTCAGCTGTAATGCTATTTAGCTGTTTTTAGCAGCCATCCTGGAAATACTACATCTATTCTTTGTCTTTCAATCTTAGCTCAGATAGCATAAACACCGTTAGCTCTGTGCACAACATGGCAACAAGTTGACAGGGGAGTAAGGAGGACTCTTTAAAGCCTGCATTGGTGTTGAGGAAAAGCTTTTGGAGTCACAGTCATATTCAGTCATTTACTACTTTGTATTTGGGAATCACAAAAGATGCTGTAAGTCAGAATGGTGAGTCTTCTTCTAAATTTCCTGAACAATAATTTTCTAAATCCACATTTATATACCAAATTAACGTCAGAATTATTCATAGATGATGTTGCTATGTCAGCATCAATCCCTGGAACTATACCTCCATCACTACGTGGAGCTGAATGTAATTTTTAAACATCTTAGTTTGCTGACTCCTTATGTCCTTGAAAAAATTATGTACTGTCTCACTGTAATTCTGCTTTTGGACTTTTGTGTGCTTTGATTAATGTATTGTTCCATGGAAATACCTGCTCATTATGACTTTGTTTTTAAAAATTAAATCTTAGCATACTTAAATCATCTTCTTAAACTATTTTCCAAAACAGTGTGGACAGAGAATTCAGTTGGCCATATATTAATCCACAGTCATAGTTCTTAATGCAAGTAATCAGTGCGAGATGAATATATTCTTATAAAGTGATTAATACCTACTTATCATGTGTCAGTTGTGTAGCATCTCTTCTTCAAACAGAGTGAATGTGGAGGAAACAAACCCACTTGTTTTCTGTATTATTGAAGTAGTTTTAACAAGGTAGTGATATTGAACTTGATCTTTGGTACACCTGAGCAGAGTCTCACCAATGCATTGTTATTTGAGTTACAGCATTGTAACTTATACAGTTGTTTACGTAAGTTTATTAATGTTGTATATAAGGTTTAGCATAGCCACAAGAGAAGATTGTCTTCAACAGTGAAGACCTAATACCTCAACACACAGGTACTTGAATTACAATGCATATGAAGTGATGGCTGGAAGTCTCAAAAGCTGTGCTAATGTTCTCTCTAGCCCTGGCATTTCCCAAGCTTCTTTTCGGTCGAATTACAATGGTTTGTATGCTTCTGCTGCTGGACATGTGTACAAATATCTTGGCTATAACTGTACAGATTTTTTAACCTTGTTTTCTAACTGGTTGCAGTTTTAATTCAAGCCTATGCCTCATGAAAGAGTTCCAAGTTTTTCCTTACTTCCTGAGTGAATACTTCAGCTACTCTTAGGTAAAATGTGGATATGGTAGCCATGGCAACTCTGCTGCTCTATCTGCCAGCCAGTGCTTGTAGCCAGTGAAGTGTGTTGGGCCTTTAAGGAGATACAGGTGTTCCTTTACATAATTTCTGAACCCTCCATACAATCTTCTGTGTTAGGCAGGTGTTTGGCACCAAACTACTTAGAGCAGTTCTGGGTTGACCCAGAGTCGTTATTTTAGGCACTAAAGGGAGAAGGTGGCCAGTTATTTGATAAAAGCTGATAGGAGCATTGTGGACTTAGGTGACTCAGCTCTGCCTTATCCTGCTTTATTAGATACAGCTCTTAGTCCAAAACCATCTGAGAGCAAGGTTACAGTCTTAGGAGGTACTGGTATCTTGAGCTTTGTATCTTGAGCCAAACCATTCATTTGGTATGTTAAAGTAAACCACCCAATGCACTTGTCTTTATAATTATAAACCAAAGAAGATGTAAAAGACTTCTTTTTCCAGGTGAGAACTGAGCTAGTAGTGGAGTTTGACCCATAATGAGAAGCATCCAGCAGATGGCATCAAAGAACTGGAAAACCCATTTTGTGGTAAGACCATGCCTAGGCTGTGAGTGCCAGTGTTGATTTTAGCAAAGTGGAACTTTGGCTGCAATGATCACTTCTCATTAATTGGTTGGTAACACTTTAAAATTTGCTCCTAAGTGACTGCTGTGCCAACTCTGCTGTTCCGAGCATATGCGCAGTTGTGCAGACTGCAGGTATTTAAAATGATTGTGTTTTCCAGATAGGCCACAGTATGGATATGGCTTCATTACAGAGAAGAAAAAGGCAGCTAGTTAGGTTTAACTGTGATTCTGGTGGCAGCTGTGAAGCTGATGAGGACCTTAGTTCAGTAAAGGACCCAACGGGAGAATGCTGGTAAGGTTTGGAGAGCTTGCATTATCCCTGCTGTTCTTTGGTATCCTGGAAGTAGAATTGTCCATATATACAGCCCTGGTGTGTAGGGAAAAGAAGGCTGTTAGAGTGTTCTTGTGAATGCCAAAGGTCTTTCCTCTCTGGTGCAGAATTTCAGTCCTTTGGGGTTTGTTTTGTGACCCCACCCCCTTATTTTCTTTTTTCTGGTTGTGATGGTTTTGGTATATTTTAGGCCATTTCATTAGGCCTTCCTGCACTACTAGAGTTTAGGCTTTTACGTGTATGGTGTGTCTTTCCTGTTTGCTTAGTCCTTACGACAAACTGTACATCCAAGCAGCCTTGAAAATCTAGGTGCCTTATTGTGCATGTAATGTCCAGTTTCTTTGTATGGTTTGGACAGTTGTGTTTGCAAGTCAGGCAAGTAATTATTCAACAAACTTTTTCAGATTAGTCTCTGGATTTTTGTAGTTTACAGAACTACTGTCCCAGGCTATCTTTTGGTATTTTTCTATGTGTAAAATAGAACATGCAGGAAACTCTTTTTTGTTTGTAAGTTGTCATTGTAGAAGGTGATTTGCAGATCATCCATCAGTTGCTTGAAAGTATTTGACACAGAGTCTTAGTTTTTCCTTTTAATAACCTTCTCCTCCGTAGTGAATATATGCAATTGTTTTTCAGTTGGCATTTATTCTGTTTAGTGACCCGTCTTTTAAGTAAATTTTATTTTTGGTAGATGAGAAATTTCTGTTATCTCTAATAATGTTTGCTTTACAGTTATCTTGTTCAGATAATATAAGTCCATGAAAAAACCCTGATACTCTGTGCACCTCTGTACATGTCATAAATCATTTATCATTGTCAAAATGCAAATAGTTTACTGTCATTCTCTGTATTGTCAAGGGAGTGACATTTGTAAAGCACTTGAAAGATGAAATGCACCGTAAAAGAGGGCTTCATTTAGACCATTGGGCCAATGATCTCTTATGATATCTTAGTGTTTGAATTGGCTGTTGAGCTCCATCTTTGTATTAAAATACAGTTTCCATAGTGGTTTTGTTTTGCAAGTCATAGAGCCACCAGCAGCTGGCTTTTTCACTTGGTTGCAGCATTTAAAGCAGGTAAACTAGCAAAGCTGCAGCCAGTGAAATATAGCTTATTTCAGTGCATGGTGTCAAGGAGGCTGAACTTAACGGTTCTAAGTAGCCTGCTAAAAACTCTGTAAAACATAGTAGGACGCAATTATTATACTTACTATATTTTCAGGGCCTTGTTTGTGATTCTGTATCTTGTCAGCTGATATAAAAATGTTTTCCACATGATCATCTCTAGTGTAACCTTCTCCAGTGGAGCCTTCATTATTGCTCATCGCTTTTGTGTAGAAGATCCTCAGATACCATTACACTCCATAATATAAATGTGGTTGATAATTATTCAATAATTATAGTAAGTGATGTGTAGCCAAAGTACAGATAATTTTGTGGTATTAACTATCACTTCAAAGAGCATAAAGAGATTGAATGCTGAATACTAAAGCCATATTTTCTGTAGGAGCAACAGAATTAAGTAGTCTGGTTTGCATGAGTCAGTGGTTCAGATAATTCATCTAAATGTTATTCTAATAGTCTGATTCATGAAAGAGAAAAAAATGTGGATGTATATAGGCATGATAAGGCCTGACAGAAATTATTTACAACCAAGTTTGTCCTTATATTGATTGTATGAGTCATACAGAAAAGCAAATTATTTTGTAATTAAACGTTAGCTACTGATAGGACTGCACAGTACGCAGTGCACCAAATACAGGCATAAATGGCTATGAAGGATTTCCCTCAGCAAGAGAAGAAACAGGTTTACAGTTAAGGGGGACTGCATCCAGCTGTTAGAGATGTAAAAAAAATAAATCATAAACCTGAGTAGAACATCAACCATTTACTGCAGATTTAAAAAAATCTTTTGTTTGCTGTTGCTCTCCAAAGCTAGTTAGCGTACTGTGACTTTGATCTCAGTTTATAAACTGCAGGTATCATTAGGTGGCCAGGAAACTCCACACCTGGGGACGCTGAGTGGGGGGGTGCAGGGCTATAATGTAAGTTCATCAAAGGATTGCTTCAGGATAACCACAGTGGTCTGGTCTGGCAGTGTTACCACTTGTACAGGAGAGAGGAGAGACAAGATGTACTTGATGTTGAAATACAGGCTTGGCCAGTACTGTACCTGACCATTTCCTTAAGCTATTAGGAAAATATCCTGTTTGCTTTCTCAACACAGCCCAGCACAAGTGAGGAAAAACATTGTTCAATGGATTTTTAGATTCTGTCAAGTTTTACCCCTTCAAGCAGGGTACAGAAGTCCATCATATCATCGCATTTGGATAATTTTCTTGCCTTTTTAGCTAGCTAGTAGGATTGTGCATACCAGACTTACAGTGCTCTGGTAAAGTTACAACTTTTTTTAAACTATATTTACGGGTGAAATTCCTACTGTCTGTTAGGCATCTGGATAGAAGTGTGGATTAAACCAGACTCATTGGTAAGGGCTAGTCATTGAACAACAACAACCTGTAGCACACAAGTATAAAACCTGACTGCCTTTGGGTACACAATAGCGTTAAATCAACTTAGATAAAAATTGTTGATCTCAATGCACATGGCTAAGGACTGATGGTAACTCTACACCCAAGACTGTTTTTTATTAACACTTTGGGGGAAAATAAGAAAACTTTCAGTTTCATTTCTGTTGTGAAATCTTTTTTTTTCCCAGTTGCACAATATTGCTATTAAAGGTTCATCCACAAAAGCTTTAGTTTGCTTTTCAAAATGTCTCCCAGCACCAATATTAAACGTGTCTATGCTCTCAGACAGCCTTTGGGTAAGTTTTTAAACTTAAGACTTGTCTCCCCTTTGTAGGGGTTGGAGAAGTGTTCGTATGTTTTTCATGTATGTGCTACCCAAGACAAATACATTATGATAATTTATGCTCTTGAAAAGAAGAGCAATGGGTGTGTTTGAGATGTTCAGGTTGACTTTTGATGAGGGAAGCAAGGATAATGTTAGCCACAGATGGAATCCTGGCAACTCCTCTGCTGCTTATGTAGATAGCTGTGTTAAACCTCCTGTAAAAATGTGTCCCAGCCATTTTACATTTAACTTTTTTCTTTTGAGGTGCAAAGTCAAAATTGTGTTAAGGGTGACAGTACATTTTTCCCCTGCTTGGCTCATGCAGTTGTTTACATGAGAGAAACAGCAATTGGGAGGTAAGAATTGTAAACAGTTACATGGTGGTAGGTTAATACAAACATCTCCCTCAAAGTTAGTAGCTGAAGTCATGCATAGTCGTTGCTGTATCTGTAATTATTCTGCAGATAGAAATGTTAGCAAACTGTTCATTTCAAGTTTGTGGCCAACATCCTTCATGAAGGCAGGCCTCTTTAAACTCTATGGAATTTCTTCTACCTCCTTCACCCCTCCCTGGCTACTTTGAAGCAAGGTAGGAGTACACAAATAGATACAGACTATCTAAGCGGATGGGACTGTGTTGGTACACTATGCACTTTGCAGAAAATGCTGCTACAGTGCATATGCAGACAAATACAAATATTAATTACTATTTTTAAAAAAAGGAGCAAAATGGACTTTACTGTAGAAGAGTTTTGGCTATGATTACACATTTTATTGTGTTAATGATCTTTGATTTTACGAAAGTCATAGGAAAATCAACTGTAGAATTTATTTTACTAGTTAACTTGTTCTACAACATTTGATGGAGCTACTGTGAGGATATTTTTCTTTGTTATCTTCACTCTCCAGCTTTGGACATCAGTGATATGGAGTAACGGTATGACTGCTTGTGGATGTTACTGAGACATCACTGTTGCAGAAGTTTTGCAGTTATTCTCTCCCCAATTATTCTCCTCGCTGTTCATTCCTATGTGATGTAGCCATTGAGGAGATAGTGATATTTATTAATAGCCAAGGAGTGCATTATAGCGCTCACGTTTACCTGTACAGTCACTTCTCTGGCACCTCATTATTGCAGGTACAAAGTACCATGGGATGAAGAATTGGATATATAATACTCTATAGACAAGTGTGGGTTGGTTGGTTGTGGGTTTCTTGTTTTCTTTTTGTTTTTTTCAGTTCTTGAAAAAGTAACTAGAGGGCACAAAGTACAAGTTTATAGTCAGCTTTGCATTGGATACAGTAGCTGTCAGACTTTAACAAAGTTAAAAAAAAAAAAAGGTATTTTACCTATATGATATTGTTACTTCCTACTGTGGTAGTCACCTTTATCTCCAATGAGACATGGAACTTTCATACTATTAATGCTCACCAACCAGTATTTTATATTTCAGCCATGTGTACTATAAGGGACACTTAGCTGGTGCTTTGCATTTTTTACCTCTAGCTTGGGCTTTGTATGCTTTCACTTTTCCAGACAACAGACTGCTAAATAGCTCTATGTATTTATAATGCTGTTTGGTGACATCAGCACAAGAATTTCACATCAGGTTGACTTTCATTTATTGTTACTGGCCAGAACTTCTTGACACATTATTTTATTGCTGCTGTATTTGATATCACAAACATACAATAAAATAAAATTGCATTTCATTTTATATCAAAGCAAAGATTTATTTAATACCATCATGAAGTTTCAGCTGATCCCTGTTGCTATGACAACATGCAGTAACTTTGTGGTTAGCATAGGAATTACCTCAAGAATTTCCTGAGTTTCATGTCAAATATGAATAGCTTGCAGGCTTTCCTTATACTAAACAGGACATGTGGGAGAAAGATCACAGGCTCTTTCCTTCTGTTCTTTAAGTGCTGGTTTCAATTCCCTCTTATTTCAAAGGTGAAGTTCTCCTTGATGTCAAAGTTGATACAAAAGTTAGGAAGTTTTTCAGAGTAATTTGTCTGTAACCTGCTATTTTCATTTGTCCTACATACTGCAATGGAGAATACAAAGTTTGCTTTTTATTCCACAGTAGATTTGAGGCATTGATAATGAGCTCTGGGTCAGGCTTGGCTATAGTTCACACACTTCCTAGCATGCTGAAAAATATGCATTTAGGCTCTTACTCTTCTCTGCTTACATGGTGACCTGTAGCTTCATGTTGAAATATTTATATTTCAATTAATGGAGGTGTATAGATGCTAAAACAATGAACACCATTCACAAATTAGAAAAACAAATTAATCATACAATTAAAATGTAAAATGAAAAAGTGATTAGAGCCAAAAGAAATCAATTCCCCTCAGCCATAATGAATTCTGAATGGAGCAAGTAAGAGTTTCCCTATAAATGTAACTTTTCTGAAAGATCTCAGCTATTTTCAGTGACTACTTTTTCATTAATGTGTACATCTAAGTTTATTCTATACTATTTTTCAAATAAGGCCAGAGAGTTGGTTGTTATGCATCAATGTACCATTTACACCTAGCTGAATTATACGAAGCAAATTGTGTCACATTCTATTCTGTTAATCATCATAATGAAAGGAGAAAGTTCTAGTTCAGCTTTGAAAATGCTGCTGTCTTGGTCTTTTGGTTGTGAAATAGAACTGAATTAATGAACTATAGTAATCTACATAATAATACAGGAACAATTTATTTAAGGCACAAAGCAAACATGGAGATTTGCAACAACTCAAGAAAAAAACCCACAAGAATTATTTCCATTTTGCAGCTATTTTGGTTTGTTTGGAAGCAGTGGAGTAAGAAAGATCTAAGAACCAACTTACAGCTTGAAGGTGACACCAGCAATGTTTGAAATGTCTATATTGTACTGCATTTTATAGACAACACAAGTGCAGTAAGGTTTTCTGTTCACAGTGCATTAATGAGTTCCATTCTAGCTTTTTCTGAAGGGGTTCTGAGCACACATGTTAAAACAAACAATGTTTTGGAAAAACACCTAAGCTTCATTTTTATGTAGACTTGTGCAGATTTCCTGAATTCTTTGCTGTTGCATTTGTACAAAATCACTGTGTGTGGAATTAGGGCTGGAAACACAATGAGAAAATAAGTTCATTTTTGTTTCCTGTGTTGTCTATTGGGACTTTGTACTGGTGTTAGTACCTTCATTATACGTCACTGAATTTCATGGCATTGGGACTTTCTCCAACACAGAGAAATCTGTGGCTTGCCCTCTGACTTCTTTTAACCTAGATGTGGAATTTTACAGAGTTTATAGGGAATCTTATGATTGTAGTTGGGAACAAGAAGAGATGATACATTCAGGCATCTGAGCCTTTTGTATGTCTGAAACAGCTTTGATCTTAGCCATTACAGAAACAGCAGTGTAGAGCAGGAAAATCCTCAGCAATCTGCTCACTTTTCCCCATGGTTAACATTTCAGTTTTGTTGAAGAATTAGAGTTGACCCTTGTCTGCTAAACCATTACCGAGTGCCCCAGACGCATTAGGCTAGAGGAAGGAAGTGAATTAAACATCAACTTTATCGCTATCTATAATGTGGTAAATGTAAGACCACACATGGAAAGATCTCAGCCTTAGTAAAAGCAAATGTCGTTGACTCAAAGTCTGCAACAGTTGGATGTGATTTGCATTAAGCAAATAGTTTACATTTTTCCTAGACTTTGTGTTAAAATTGACTCAAAACTAGTACCAAAGCCTGTGAGAAATACTGATTTAGAATAAAAAGCAGTAATTGGTCTTATCTTTTAAGAGAACAGGCAAAAGCAGAAATTGGAAGAAAGGTGACTGGCATATCTATACATTTTTTAATGTCTCTGCAATGTAATTTTCAAGATTTTATTATTATTTTTCACAAATGGAAATTCTGAAAAAGCACATGTCATTACTCATCATATTTTCTTTCTTCCCTGTGGCTTAAAAAGGGGTACAATCAGTAGGCAAAGCAGCATTACTGTGAGAAGAAAGGACACAGCCATTTTATAAAGAATAATGAGAAGAAAAATACAGTAAAGCCTACAACTGTTCCTTCCTTGATTATTGATACTGAGCTTTATTAGAGCATTTAAAAGCTTGGAAGGGATTATAGCCATAGTACTGGCTACCATGGAAATACCACTTCAAATGATAAACCCCTTAGAGTGACACTGGTATTTCAGAGGATATCAGAAGTAATTATTCAGGTGAAGAAGTGAATTTTTAGTAGCTCTTTGGAATCGATTTCTTTATTCTCCCCTGCCCCCTTTTCTCCTGTCTTTTAAAAAGAGCTAATCTTATTTCATCTCTGTTCTCTGTGAAGCAGGTATTAGGAATGCTTATCTCAGCTCTCCAAAGCAGTATACAGTATAGTGATTGCAGCTAAAAACACACCTATCCCTAGTGCCTGCAAAATGTTAAAACAGAAAAGCATGATTGTTTCTTAGTCCCTAAGGAGAGGAAAATTCTTTAGCTGTTGTAACATTGTGAGTAGAATAGAGCCAGACAGCTGTGCTGTCCAGTCTGTTGTAGCTAAAGACATAAAGTGCATGTAGTTGTCCTGGTTTCAAACAGCCATTTGTCTGGACTGAGAAAAGCTGGATTTTGAGTATGAAAGTATATTTGGAAGAGCTGGAGCTTTGGATGCGTGTGGGTTTTTTTGGTTTTGTTTTGTTGTTGTTTTTTTTTTTTCCAGCCAAAGCCTGCTAGGTGCAGCAGTCATTAAAAGGGGGAAGCAAGGTAAAGACATGCTGACATTTATACACTAATCCTTTTGGGTTTACTTTTCAGAGGAGGTTCAAATTGTGTTATATTGTATCTGAACTAATTCATAAAAGTTGAAGACAGACAAGTATTCAGGCACGCAGAGCATATCCTTTTGAGTACAGTGCAGTTTTTATAAACTGAGAGAAGTTTAAGCTCAATAATTCTGCTGGCCTTCTTCTAGAGGTTGCATCCATTATTCTGAGATAATCGTAGAAAGAATATCTTTTGCATAAAGATCCAATCAGTGCTAGAAGCTTTACTAAAACAAAATATTTATACTTTGTGTCCCAGGGACATCACAGCAAATGTCCAAGTCCTTTGCAAAGCTGCATACTAAAATTCTCCAAACCAAGAATTAGTCATGAAAAAGTAATTTTTAGGCCAGAATTACAGTTAAGAAAAAAGAATCTAAATCCATTGGAGGTATCTATCTTACAATAATTTCATCTGGTAACTCAGAATTGAAATTTGTAGATTTAAGTGGAAGGGATAAAACATATTGGAGGGACTTCCCTTCTGTTATTAAACACAGTCTGCTTGCAGATAAGTGGGGGGGCTGAGAATTGGCCATTGTACAGAATTTGGACAATTAAATTATGGAAATGAAAATCCTCATGGAAGGACTAATAATTCCTCCATTACCAATGCCAGGAAACCAAGACTTAAAACACAAATGAGACCTTGAGCTCCTTAAAGTCACTCTTATGTCCTCGGCAGCAGATGAATTCCAGCCATTTAACCAGGAGCAGGGACTGGTGTATTCTGAAACTTCAGGAAGAGTTTTGCCTGACATGTATTGACATAGCTTTCTGGACAGTTTACCTACAGAGGATTCAAATATGTTGCAGACAGTCTTCTTGGCACATAAAGTAGTTTTGGTATATTCACATTAGCCATTTCAACAGAGACTATGTAGGATGACAGAGAACTTTAACTTGCCTCTTCACTTATGGTAAATACAGAATTATGTGCTGTTTTAGTAATGTGTCTCCTTACACTTGACACAGATGAAGAAAAGCAGCCCCATGCAAAGAGTTACTAGAACTGAATAAATAATTAATGATGAACAGTTTATTCAAACACATTGTTTCCCATTCTGTTTGCAAATTGGCCACAAATAGAGTGACTTTTTTTATTTGATCAATTATTCAAGAAATTCACTAAATAATTCTTGGTCTCCAATGCTGTCGTGTCAGCTTTAGTAAAAATAGGAGAGATTTGTAAAGTAACCTGTTTAACAGGACACAAATCTCATGCTATGGATCTTGTTTGAATGACAGGGACATGGTTTAGTGGTAGACTTGGCAGTGTTAGTTTAACAGTTGGACTCAATCTTAAAGGTCTTTTCCAACCTAAACAATTCTATGATAGCAACCATTAAGTTGATTAGAACCAGGGTTTTAGTTAAAATGACTTTGCTTTTTCATCTGACATTTGATTTTTGTCTAGGCAGCTCTGTTATTTGCTTCAAATTTGCTTCTTTTCTTACGGCTACCAGTATTCCTGAAAATAAACTCATTCACAGTGGCAACCTCCAGAGGAACACCACCAAATTCTCTGAGATAAGAGCATTACAAGTGGAAGAATTAAGACAATTCCCAATGAGACCACAGAGTGTACTTAATATCAAGAGGTAGTCCAACTCTTACCATTAACTTCATGTTTTAAGGCATAAGCCAACCATTAACACAGGAAAGAGAAAATTTCTCTCCAGATAGATAATTTCAAAGTCACTGACTGAAGATTTTCTCATGTTCTACATAAAAATCACAAAAATAACACCTCTGATTGAGGAAGTCAGGGCAACAGTCCTCCAGGCTGAGGGGCTACGCAAAGAAAACATTGCCATAGGTTACTTCTGTTATCATACTCACCTTTGTTTTGACCACAATGGCTTTAAAAGAAGGACTTTTAAGCTAAGCTGGTGTGGCCTTTCTGACACTATCATGAGCACAGGACATTTCAGGACAGCATTCTGACTCATTATAACAATAACTGTTCATTTTGATTGGATGCTGTGAGAATATGAAAAAAAGCTTAATTTCTCATTTTTTGAATATTTAGCCAAAATTGAAAATTTTTAATACATTTTATTTTTTTTTAATGAAGTTTCTGTTCAGTTCTTTTTATCCTCCTCAGATTACCTAGATGTATTTACTTATCTGTCTCAGCTATTGGTGGTGAATTAGTCAATGTTTTCAGAGCTTTGTAAAGCATCATGTAGGTGTCAAGATTTTAAATAATCTCTCAGATAGCATTTATCACTATACTTAATAGGCTTTCAATTAGAATGCCAATTAAAACTGATTTGTTTTAAAGAAACAGACATTTTTAATTACAGCATGCACAGACTTGTATTTAATTGCAACAAGATTTCTGAAATGCTGTCTTTATTCCTAAATGCACAAGGACAAAGCTTTTACTCAATTCTCTGCAATTAGGATGAAGTAGGAACATTATCTCAGCAGGTGCAGAATAGCTCACAAGGGAATTGCTGAGGAGCAGGTTTTTGTGCCCCTGCTGGCTGAATGGCTGTAATATCCTAGAAGTCTGCCCCAAAACAGGATCTGGTTGCCTGCATTTATTGTGCTAAAGTCCACAAACACAGGCTCAAGAGAAGCTGGAATTACTTGTGGTAGCCAGATCTCCTTCTTCCACTGCAGAGTTCACCATCCTGTGTTGAAATTCTTCACAGCCAATATGACTAATGCCTCAAGAAAGTGGTACTGTTGCAGTCAACCATGGCACAGATCCTTAGCTCCCCTTCAGTCTGCTCAGCGTGACTTCTGTGGGACCGTAAGGGCATGATGCTCTAAGACAAGAGAAATATTCATCTTGTCCATCTGGGGCGAGCATAATCTGCCTTATGCAAAATGCTCTTGACCCTGCTGGAAAGTAATGGGGGACTGGAGGAACGGTTTAAATGAGACTACTTGGGTTATACCATATTGTGCCCTGGAGGCAAGAAGGGCAGGCTCCAGCCCTTGGATTCTGGTCCAACAACGGCCTGAAGAATGCATGTAATCCCAGTCTGTAAGCAGTCTCACTGAGAACAACAGGACTATATAAACATTTCAGAAGTTTGGTAACAGCAAAATGTTTTCCTAAGTCGGGTGTTTAATATGCAGTATCTGCAAACCAGAGCCCATATTAATGTTACTTCCTTTCCATCGTGCTCTCAGATCTCACTTTGAAAGTTCTATCTGTATTTTCTTTTACCTCGGAACATGCTATACTGGTATTAAAAGGTGGTCTGATTTATGGTTTAGATTTTTTTTGTCCTTTTGTAAAGCAGCACATCAAGTCTTAATATGTCATCTATCAGCACAGTAAATCTCATGCTTCTAGATATTCTGATGTCAAGGCAAACTGCAGTCTTTGAAGTTTTAATACAATAATCCCCTTACCAGCCAAAGGAAAGGTTTTCAAGATATCAATTTCCTTCAGTTTTTCAGCGTGTTATGACTGTGCACAAAAGCTGTGCTTCACTAACTACAGTTAGAGGAAGCGCACCTCTTGTGACACTTTTCATACTTAAGGATTTTAAGTGTAGATTTGGAATATAGCATTATAAATAGTGACACTGATCACTGGTGTGATCTGAAGTATCCTGTAAAAATAGTTAACTATCTTCTCACAAACACAGGAGCCTGAGTTTGTCTTAGTGACTTGTCAGCTAAGCCAGGATAACTATGCATGGCATTTTGCAACAGCAAAATAAATCACTGGCTTAAACCACCACAAAGCTTTCACCATCAATCATTCACATTGAAAACCACTTGACTTCAGGTTAGTCTTCTTGCTACTCAGTGTTAATATTCTCATATTACTTTAGAAAATAGTGGGTAAACATTGAATTCATAGGTTCTTAGAGCTGTGCACAGTATGGCATTATGTATAGTAACTGTAATGGTGGTCTATTCCCACATGAGTGTTTAAGTACCTCTTTTCTGTGACATCTGAAGTCAAAAAGTTGAAGATTGAAATAATTTTGAAGCAGAATGTGGCAAATGTCTGGACTGTGTGCCACATGCAAATGGCACAGAATAAGCTTTTCAGCCACTTCTATAATTAAAGTAAACAAAGCTAAAATAAACCCAGAGTGGAAAATAAATTGAACTGAGGATATGATTACACCTAATTTTCATGGGCTTCATGTCATTCTGCATTCACATCATAATTCCCCTTTAGCACAATTGTAAACATTTTGTTCTCATCTGGTCATTGATTCCTCTTCTCCTAAGGAACAACTTTATCCATAAGCATCAAGAAGAATATGAATGTCCAGCCCCTCTCCATGATAAATGTCATACTTTCAGGGAAAAGCCGCATTTGAATGCTTTCTCCCCACTGCTATTATATTCTTGGCACTCACTCCAAATTTAAGCAAAAAAGATAGACCTAGTCTTGTGAGTCATTTTCTTGATTGATCTAATTTACCTTGAAGGTTAATGTATTCTAAACTAATTCAGAGATTAATAACCATTTAAAGGTATATGAAAGACATTTAACTGTATACTAGACGAGTGTTGTAACCTAGTTTATCTCTTCAATGACTTTGGGAGTTTATTTGACAAGATTTAAGAGTTGTTTGATACACAGAGTGGCAGGTGCAAAGCAAAAACGTGTTTTCAGAACCCACTAGTCAATTCTGAAAACAAGGATGTAATTCTATTTGCTTATACTGTATAATTCAACTGAAACATTTATGTTCAAGGTGATAATTAATATTTTTTCTTATGGCATTCATTACAATTCTTTCAGTGATTAAATAATTAGTTGGACCAGAACAATGCTGGATCTGTCCATTCTCCAGCTTGCTTTTGACTTCTAGGACAACAGCATTGATGATGATGCTCTTCCTCTGTTTTTGCAAGACTACACCAGAATATCAATACAGAGCTTTGCCTTTATCTTAAGGAACCATATCAAGTTTAGGTGTTACCTTTTTCAAATATTAAAAAAACCCCTGCGAGTCTGTTGTATGCATAGTGTTTTTGGATGTGTCCTCTTTCAGCTGGAAAAAATTGTCCAGTAATTTTCTGAAGAATTCGTGTCTGACCTAGCAGATGGAAAATGTGAAACAGTACTGTATATGCCCAGGAGCTCTCACTGGGCTGCCATATGTTCAAGAGTCTCAGACATTTTCCAGTGTAAGTGGAGATGCTACTTGTTGCTTAGAGGTATTTGTGCGGAAGATCTGCATGGTAAGTCCAGCATTTGTGGGAAGCACTGTACATCTGCACTAAACAGAAGCATTCTTGGCTGCATCAGATATATTGTGCATATAAAAAAAAAAAATTGCATAACATAACATAACATAAAAGTTTTTCAAAACCCTGGACAGAAATATTGTATGCTGGGGCTGTAATGTACTGTATTTTGGCCTGGCTGGTCTCAACAGATCAAAGTTGAATGAAGGCTAAGCTCTGTATATCCTTCTTGTAGTCTAGTTCCAGACTTCTTCTGATCTGGAGAAGGAACATAGGCTGCTTAATCTGTACTACATAGACTATGTGAGAGCTTTACACGTGAGCTTGTAGCCTAGGTGCTTTTCTGAGTGGTGCTAAGGATCTGCTCCCAGACCAGGAACTCAGTTCTATATAAACAGAGGAGAGAGTTGTTTGATATTTACAAATGCTGAACATCTTCAGCTGCCAGAAATTGGTGAGAGTTGCAAGTATTAAGCAGCAGCAGGGAACAGATCAGGCAAATAGTGTCTGTTTACTGTAAATATTTTGTTTTATATTCACAGCCACATAGGTACCAAAATTGTGAGTGAGCTGTTAGGCACATCGATACCTCTGAATATTGTGTGTGGTCCCATTCACTGACCTTTAAAAATAACAAAGATGATATACAAGGTGTTTTGTTCCCAAGAGTATAGTATGCTACTGCTTATAGAGCTTGTATCATGTTTCATCTGGGTTTTTATCTCAAACCAGTGTTGCATGAACAACAAATGCACAATGAGCCCTGGCTACCTAATTTATGTCTGCAAGCCCCTGATGACTTCATAGCTCATGAGTGTCAGAGCAAAATCAAGCCCAGATTGATTTATGAAGGGTCATCAATGAAGAGTGGAAGAAAAGGACCGATCTAGAATTAGGGCTCTGTATGCAACACTGGGCTAGACGGGTACCCAAATAAAACCTATTTCATACCTAATCCAAGCCAAGCAAACAGTTACAGAGTTATGAAATAGTTATAAATGAAGAAAACCCACCATAAGCTTTGTGGAGCTTCAGGTAACATTGTGGGGATCTATGCATAAGTTCTATAAATAATACAAAAGCTTTTCACTTTGAGGTTCTGCTGGGCTGTCCAAGGGAATAAAAGACCTGGCAAAAAGAGACAGGTATGTTCAGTGTCAGTAAAAACCTTGACAAATGCTAAGAAAGGATCAAGTGGATGAACTGATGAATAGATATACAAATCCATTAGAAAGAGCAGTGTACTGGTGCCTTACTTAAGACACATCCCGTCAGCAATTGCTATTAGTTGTATGAATCCCTCTACTCCTTCAAAATGGTCTCTCAGGGCTTGCTTTGTCCCCTCAAACTGGAAAACACAGGGAAGGCAGGATTTCAAAAGTGCCATTTTCATTACCACTGACAAGTAAAAAAATTAAAAAACCAGCAGAAATTATCCTGTCTTGGATAGCACACTACTAGAATGCTTTCTTGAGATTAATATAGTCCAGTACATGCTATTTGACTCATGATATAGCTTAAAATGCAGAAGAGATGCAGCTAGTGGGGTATTTGTCAGAAAAGTATAGAATAGCATATCTGTTCTGTTTCTTATCAGTGAATTTGACCAAAGCATTTGACACTGTCAAGACCTGGGCTTTCACAAGGACCTGCAAGTTAGGTTCTCCAAGAAAAAAATCCAAACCACCTGTAAAATTCCTTCAGGAGCCTTGAGGTTTTGGCATGCCCCAAGAGGGAGAGGATTGTTTCTCAAGAATGCAACCAGAGACAGAATCAGATACAAGCCAGGAAAGCATCCACAGCAAGTTAAGATGAGTAGCTGTGACAGTATCATGAGATTGTTCTGTGACAGAAAGCCTGGCAGATGGCGTAAGCTGATCCTTGTATCATCAATGGGCCAGCCCTGTTTTGTGCTATGAGGTTTTACAAGCTCTGAAACACATCGATTTGCTGATAACTGCCCCACAGAAGCAAACATGTACAGAAAAAAATCATGAAGCTGATTATGAGCTTCGTTGGAGAGGTATGGACTCGTAATAAACTTGGGGAAAAAAGGAGATTATGCGTGACATTTTGTATCACAGCCTGTCATTAGTCATTTTAATTCACAACGTATGTTAGCCATGAAAATTTTTTCTATTTTGGAAATACATTATTGGAGGATGTTCTCTTGGACAAAGAACTGTCAAATATCATTAGCACAGCCTGTCCATCTTTTGTGGTTTTTTTTTTAAGAAATAAAGCTTGGAAGCAATATGGTATCAGTCTCTAGATTAAATTAAAGGTCTGCAAAGTGGATGCTTTATCTAATTTTCTATACAAGAAGGCACGGATTTGCTACTGATAATGCATAAGCTCAGGAGAGATTTCATCTGCTTACCACACTGTGCAGTCAAGGTAGGAAGAAGTTTTCTTTTAAATCATTTTAGAGCTTAGCAGTCTTCCAGGGAGCTGAAACCATGATCATTACAGCACACTTAACTGGGCTGGTCTTATATCTGGAATGGAAGACAACAGTTAGAGAAGATTGCCAAGTCAGATGTTATTTGGTGAACTTAAAGAGGGAGTATGTCAGCAGGGTAGTCAGATGACAATCTTCAAGGAAATACTGAAGCACAACCTCGAGCAACATGACATTGGTATCAACACAGCTGGGAATTACTGACAGCAAAGAGGGCATGCTGGTGTTGGCAGTTTATGTTGGGATGGGTTGATCTGACCAGCAACACATAGCTGATATCAAAGCAAATGGCACTGAAAATGGACAGGTTCACAAGGCAGAGGTTCCAAGATTTTCTGACTTTACTTACACCTGATCGTGAAAAGAAATGAATGTCATTCATACACCGGACTTTTCAGGATTTGATGACCCAAGATGCAATACAACAGTGTATTGTCTGCGATTCAAAAGTACTTACCGCTATAATGCCATTGATTACTGCAGTGTCTCAAGATGCAGCAAAATACAATATGATGCTTATCAGAGAAGAGCGGCCCCTTAGAGGTCACCATGCACCTCTGAAGCCTGAAAGAAAACTTGCATCTTAAAGACTTCTAACTTTTTTAGTCTTACTGTAATCCAGCCTTGCTCTGCACTTTGAGCTTCTCTTTGCTTTTGGGCTGCTCTCTTGAATGCTAATAGCAACAACTCTATTGATCAGCTAAAGTATCGAAAGATCGGTAGTTTCTGCTTCCAGTTCATGAACGAACATACAGTTTTTGTTGTCAAAAATTTATCATTTTTTATTTTTCCCCATAGTATCAATTTGGTTTTGATGGCAATTAAACTAGAAGCAGTCGAATCAATTTTCTGAGTGTAGACTGTAGAATTTAGCTGGATACAAAAGGAAACCTATTCCCACAGACAGAAACAGGATTAGAGTATGTCTTTCATTGTGTCTTTGGTCAACCTCCAGATCAGCTTCATACTTTTGGATTCTTAATAAAAAGCTTTTAAAGTTTTTATGAACAAATCACTTTTCAGTGAGAAAAAAGGCAACTTTTTCTGAAAAAGTGAGATCTATTTTTCCCAGTTCTAACAATGTGATAGTAGCTAGCAGTATAATTATGAAATCAAAGTATCATTTGTTAGGCATTACAGACCTAACAAAAAGACTTTCATTGTATAAAGAAATGTCAGTAACAAATGTGTTGCAGTAACATGTAATAAGACTTTCTCTAATGTCTATGGACTTTGGCTTAAAATCTTGGTTTCACTTTTCTCAAAATAGTTATGCTGCATGAGATCCATGCACTGGTACATAAATTGCAATTCTGACATTTCAGCATTAACACTGAACTTTCTTGACTATCTTAGCTACCAGTTTAAGTTCATTGTTTTATAAACTTTGTAACATTTATTTCCTTGGTGACTGTAGTCATTTACCAAGTTCACTGATAGTTTTGAAGTGTTAGGTTCAGAGAGCCTGTAGATGGGATTGATTTTCTGTTTGAGGCCAAGTATTACCACGTTAAAAGTCTGTCTCTCCCTTCAAATACAGAACACTTTCTATGTGGGTTTGTTTTTTGGGGTTTTTTTTTTGGTGTGCAGAGCTTTAAAAAAATCATCCAGCTACACAAAACTCCATGTCCATTACTTGAGTTCAGTTGATGGCAGTAAGTTCTTTAGTCACTTCAGAATTGTAGATAAACAGACAAATTTTAGATATTTAGTTACAGTAAGCATGCAACATATAGCAGCACACAAAAGTGATATTTACAGGGATCTCATATTTCACCATTTGTGCTGATTGGTGGACAAACATGTTTAACATTTTCTGTAGAATAGAAAATGACTTCTTTTTTTTGTCTTTCCTATTTGATTTGCTTTGGTATATATGTCCATTGCATTTTTTTCTGTCTAACTTACCAGAGTGATTCTGTAATTCTTATGATTAAATGTGCAATTAAGGCTTAAGCACTATTAGCACAAGGAATTTTGAAATTGGGATGAGACTGCAACATTGACATCAAATTTAAATGTCAGCAGTACTGGAATAGGATGTGTGACTTTCAGTTAAAAGCTATGTAGCTCTGCCATGCAAATTGCTAACGGGTATAAAGCATGATGAGGCATCAGGACACAATGTACCCAGCAGCAGTACTTAGCCGACCTATAATGGATTTACCCATGGTAATTTTTGGAATTACATGTACGCTGACAGCATACAAATGACGCAGTGCAAATTATATTATTTTAACTTGTTTATCAACTTGTCATCATAGCGCTTTCTTTTTTTTCAGTGCAGCACTGTAAATCTGACTCATGCAGAGAAAGTAACAGAGATGCACTGGCCTGTCTAGATTTCCAGCAATATTATTATGAGAAATACATTAATTTGTCTGTATGGAAAGGATTTAAAGGTTGTTGCATTCATTTGTTACCAGAGACTGAGCACTTAATCACAGACTCAGTTCAGCAAGAAAATTATCTCTTCTTCTCAAGTCCATTAACAGTACTTTTACAGAGTCTTGAGAAATATAAATATTGGAGGATATTAATGAAAATGACATCTATACCTGATGTATTGGTGCCCCAAAATGTGATTAAGTGCCCTGTTAATTAACTTTTTTGCTATGATACTTGTAAAAGTGTAGTAATTTTTTAAACCTACCTGAACTGCCTAGAAAAAGGCCAGTAGTCTGATCTGGGTGAACTGTTGTCCCATCAATGACTTAGTTATGAATAACAGCAACATATAGTGCACCCCAGATATATCACACTGTGTAAAGCAAAATGTTGAAGTTAGTATTTTATTACTACAGCAGTACCTCCATAAGCACTCCTCCTTTTCCTATTTTTCTGCCACTGAGCAAAAAACTTTGTTGCAACAGTGAAAGAGAAAAACCTGTGTTTTTCCTTTTAAAGATTGGAATTTGAGGCATAGAAAAATTAAGGGTCACCAAAAAAGTATACAAAGACTTCGCTATTAAGCAGTTAAGTTTTTTCTGAAATCAGGACAGTGGGAGTGGAGCTGTTCTGAAATTCTGGCCCTCAAGAGCTTAGGCAAGGAAGTTCAGAAGAAACATGGCATAGCCAAGGACCGACCCCAAGTCTCTTGAACGCAGGCTGTAAGGCCATCCTTCTCACTAGAAGTTATCTTAAGTCTATCTCCTGGCCTCAAATGGACTTTTAAAAACAAGAGGAAATCAAATAGCTCTGAAATAGATTTTCTTTATGAGATCTTTTCTTTATTAGTTCTTGACTGAAAGGGTATTATGCATAAATCATTCCAGTTTTTCCACAAGTTTTTCTGCCTAACCTCTGTCCATGTTTGTTAGAGTTCTGTTAATGGGATAATCTCGACAAAAAGACACAGGTAGTTTTTCCTATATTACAATAGGAAAAAAAGGGCAAGTTTAGTACCTTTAGAAACAGCCCTTTAGTTCAAGAAAGTAGAGAGAATAACATTCTGAAATGTATCTTTTAGATTAGCAGTTCATTCCCTTACTTACCTGGTGGCTGGGTTTGCTATGTAACAGTGAAATATTAATTCCTGTTAGCTTTTTTTTTTTTTTTTTTTTTTTGAGGAGCTTCTTGCATTGACAGAACCACTCTAATAGTGGTTGTAAAAAATTATCGCCCCAGCATTGGAACATACTTCACAACCAAGGAGACATTAAATTCACTCTACTTCACTGCATTTGCATTCTGCAGTTATTAATGAGTTAATGATCTGTACAGTTTTAATGAATAGAACATAAATGAAGAGACAGGAAAGGATATTAGAGTGAGTGAAGCCCGTGAGTGAAGGCTTTAATTACCCTCCCATTTTCAGGTCATTAGCTGCATAACTACCTGTGGACGATCTGATAATTATTCTCTCATGGCACTAATGAATTTGCTTTTTGTTTGCATTGATAAAAATGTTAATATCCTTTCTATGAACAATTAAACTCTTTGACACAATGTGTATAAAAAACTGCAGTCAACATACTTGACCGTACCCTGCATGTCTTCCTTCACCCCTCATGCGGCTGCATACTGGTTTTAATTAAAACATTTCCAGAATGAGTTCCAATTAATTTTACTGCAATTTGGATAGCAAATCTTTGTAGTGCCTTTCAGAAAGACAAGCAATAAGCATTTCATTTCTCAAAAAATTTGCTAAGTGTTCTGGTAGAATTTATAGATACCAAAACTGGTTACATTATTCTTGAACTGAAGAGATACCTGTTTAAGATTGTTTTCCCCCATAAAAAGTAGGGGTATACTTCATGTCCTTTTTTGGTAGCATGTAATGCAAGGACTACGTAGAAACAAGTTCTCTTCAACTTTGTAAGTACCAGTGAGTAGTACTCAGCTAGCACAGCCACATGCCAAAGGGCAAAACCATTTAAACATTGGATAAAAAATAACTTGTTACATGATGCAGATTTCCAAATACTTCATAAGGGTTTTTTTTTTGTTTGGGTTTTTTTTGTTGTTTTTTTTTTTAATTATTAAATGCCTTACAGAATTCCTAGGCACATGGCAACTTGGCCTGAGTAAGAAAAAGGCATGTGACTAAAAGCAGGATCACTACAGTGTTTGCAGATGGTCTGCTAGCGTTTAATAAGTTGTAGGAAAGCATAAAACATAATGTGCTATTAAATTATTAGATACACTGATCATTTAAAAATGCAGGATGGAACCTCGTGACATTTTTGCTGACTCAAATTAGGTCTGGTTAATAACTGAAGCAGATTTTTGCTCATAATAGTTATGCCTGCACTGGACAAGAAAAGATAACAACTAAGTGTTATTTCTAACGTAGAAATCAGCCTGGCCAAACAGCTCTTAGTCTGAATTTAAAAGGCTTACTGACATAATTTCTGAAGCTATTTTGAATCTATTTTACAGTACACTTGTTTCTATACTAGGGCAATCACCACAGGGTTAAAGCAAATATCATCCCATCTGTCTCCATTTATTTAAGATTTTATTTTTTTTCCTTTTAAAAGACCCTTTTCTGTTTAAACTGTTATTCTGCTTTTTTACTTAAGCATTTTGTAATGGAGCTACAAATTAATCATGCTGAGTACATCAATTTTGACTAGAGTTAATAAAGCATTTGTGTAACCCCAGTGACTCAACCAACTCCCTTGGGAGTCCTACTGTGCCCGCTACAATTTACACGCACAAAAAAGTACTCTTCAAAAAGGGAAACGGCAGTATTAGCATGAAGTTAAGCATATTAGGCTTTATTCAAAAGAGTTGTAAACTTTAACAGCTAGCTTTTGACCAGCTACAGAGATTATTTATCCTGAAGGTGCAGGGCTGAACTCCCAGCTTTGACTGTACTTCAGTTTGACAGTTGTGACATTGGGCAGAGGAAGGAGGTGAGGCAGCAGCAGTTGTTTAGCAGGTTACTGAACTGGTAGTACATCTGTTATATGGAAACTGGAAGCTCATATAAAAAATTAATATACACTTTCTTCCATGACAAATATATATATTCATAAATAATCTTGACATAAAAAGCCCACTGTGACCAAATAGCACTTTTGTTCTTTTGAGACTTTGTTCTGCATAGTATTTTTATGGTTATGAAAAGCAACCAGCCCAGACAGCTGCCTTTTCTGACCAGTATGTTTTAAGTCTGGAGATATTTCATTGTATATAATTTAGCTTTTCTTCCTGAAAAAATAAAGAATACCTGAGAGGTTCTGACTGCTATAAAATTCATAATGGTTCAATTCTGTATTGACTTTTTAACTTGACGAATGCTTAAGAACACAGCCAAAACATTGAATAGAAGATTATACCCTTTCTCAGGAAAATCCATAGGCATTATTATTTTGAAATTCCATAACAATTTTTTTAATCTGGGCTTTGTAAACCAGAACAGAAACAAGTTCCAGGGAACAATTTTTGAATTTATTAAAAAATGAATATATGAAAAACAAATTAAAAGAAATGTATGTCTGTGTAATTTGTGTATTTGATTGCTCTTGGGGTGAAGCCAGTTGCTTTGTACATACATACCAGATGTAGCTGACTACAAAATAAAGATAACTGCAGCATATAGATATGTAGCTGTCTTCTGAATTGGCATAACATAAGCTAGGCACGTTTTACCCTTTCTAATTCAAAGTGTTGTGAGTCATTTAGAAATGTAAAGACTTTGATCAAGAGAAGCTTAAAGAAGTAGAGAAAATCACCCACTGAGATGAGAATAGCTACACACTTGTAAAAACAAATAGTTACTTAAGTAGTGAGCTTTTAAGGAGAGACATGTTGCTCTGGCCAGTAAAATATCAAGTAACATTATCTATACATTTTATATTTTTTTATTGCTATAATTAATCCAGTATACGTGTACAGATCACTGTTGCTAGACAGGTGGTTTTTACAGCCAGCTTCTATAGTTGTTACCACATACTGTGCAAGCTCAAATGCAAGCTTATTACAACTGGGTTTATTAACAAATAAAACCATGAAACAGTATAGCCAGCTCAGGTTTTCATTAAAGGAGTCGTTAATTCTAGGGCCCCTGTTTGGGATCTGCTCAGTCACACATTACATGTGCTGCTATGAGGAGGACTTCTCAGATCTCAATCAGAAAAGGTACAGAATGGCACGGCTACCATCTGCAAAAGACAACTCAACTGTCTTCACATGACAGCTAAATAGAAAAACTGGCCCTCCCGGCCTTTGGATCTCTCTCATAGCCCTTGGCCAGGATGATCCTCTTCCAAACATGGTCTTCCCCATACTGTACAACGAGGATAACTTGGGGACATTTGTTTTGATGAAAAAGAAATGAGATGTGCCCGTGAAGTAGATTCACTCAGATAGGATTATTACTCAAGTAGTAAAAGGCTATTAGTGAAAAAATTAAGTTGTACTTTTGCCTTATTCTATGTGATTTTATACTGAATATATACCATAGCTAGGTCTCTTTTGTACCACTAACATTGTTGCAGTGATTTGTTTAAATGGGTTATATAGGCAAGTAGTTCATCTGGGAGTTTGTGACAGATGTTTTGAGTTGAGCTATTTCTCACCTAGTTAAGCATCTAAAATACTAATGACCAGGTCCATACAAAGAAACTTTATGATGTGACTCAAAGTATTCTTAGTAATGTTCATGAGTTCAATTTTCAGATCCATTTCTGCAGACCAGTAGACCAGTAATTGTTTCAGGGCATTTTGAAATGCTTATGATGGCCCAAATAAATGGTTTTCATTAATGCTAGAGAACATTCCTACACTGTAAATGAAGAAAAAAATTGTGAAAAAGCATCACGCAGGGAGCATGGTATCCAGGATTTCAAAGAGCAGTCCAGATACAGGTTCTTTTGCCCAGCCAAATTATATGCGTATTGGGTGATTGTACAAGGCATTTTCCTAGTTGCCTGTGTATTTAATCCTCCTGTCATTTAACCTGCAAACCCAACTGGAGATATTGGAGGGTTTGGGATTGTGGGGTTTTTTTGGGGGGTTGGTTTTTTTTTTTTTTTGAATTCAGACCCAAGGAAGGATGAAAGGTTGTTTCTGGAATGAAAGTGTAGTGGTATTAGTAGGAAATAGGACATAGTCAGAAGCCTTTGGAAAGACAGCGTTTGATGGTAACAAGACTCCCTGGGCTTTCCGCAGCAGTGTGCTGTACAGAGCGGAGCACTGCCCCTACACAAAACCAAAGCATTTCCTCTGCTTTGTACCTGCCAGCTCAATGGACCAGGCTAGGCCAGAATCATAAGCCTGGCTTCAAAGTCACCCAGCCTCCTGGCAATTACTGTCCAGACAAACCAAGCATCACTACCCCAAAGTAACAGTGCCGCTGCCCCTGCGTGCTCCCTACCTACCCTAAAGCTCTTGTGTTTGTTTTCCATCACAATACCCCATTTGTCTGAAGCAGCCTTTTTGAATTACTTAAGCTTAGTACAGCAAGATCTGTGTAATGTATTAGTTTAATATAAACTAATAGGAAGTGTTTGCTTACAAAAAAAATTGAAGTCAAAGTGTCATGGAATAGTAATTTATCACAGGGTCTTGGTTCAATGATTCAGAACATGAAGCATAAAAAAATACTAAAGGGTTCATCGTATAATAAAACGGCCTTGAGGGGATGTAAAATTAAAGTAAAAAATTGGACTGGGGAGTAGGGTCATCAGCTTGTGTAAGCTGATTTAATTTTATTACAATCAAAAGGCAATATCTAGCTTTATCAAGAAGCAAGCATAAAATTTATATGGACAAGCAGCTGCTTCAGCGTCTGTAAAACGCATTCCTCGTTCAGTGACAAGAAACTTCAATGGCAACAATATTTGGGAAAAGTATGACCCAGGAAAGAAAAAAAGTAATGTAACCACAAATGTGGTCACACTTAAATGCATAGTTTAGGATTATCATCTTGGTCCACTTAAAAAAATACAAAGCAAAATATCACATAGGTTATCCAAAGTAGTGAGCTGGAATTAATCCAAACAGTAAATCTCCAGTAGATTCTGCTGCATTATTTAATAGAGCACATCAGTATTGCTTTAAAAACTCTACTAAAATTCAAATAAAACATTCATGTTTTGATCATTACTAATTGTTAGATTTTACAGTTTAAGTCTGTATGTTTTTAATTCTTCTGTACGCAAGGGAGCAGAAAGTTTTACACCACTGACTTACCCAGCAGATGCCAGACTGGCATTAGATCCTATCACCTTCGATAGTCATATTGATAATACAGTACTCCAGTTGACCTCTTAAGGGAATGGAACATAACATACTCAGAGTTACTCCAACACCTTTTTACTTCTGGGGAAAGAAATCACTCTTCTAGGCAAAGAGTCAGAGTTCCTTCGTTTTGGCTGACAAAAATACCTGTATTGACACAACACTGCTGAAATTAGAGGTTAGTTTTTCCTAGGTCTGGAAAGCATCTTTTCTTGTACTTTCTTTACATCCTTACAACATCATTTCCTTTTTCAGAGGCCTACAGTGATTTGTATTTGTTTTGTGATAACTTGAATCTGTATGCAGCTCCAGTGTTTGAATAATTTTTAGTGTGCAATTCTTCTATGTGCAAGTACAAATGTTCTCTGTGGCTGTTTTGCAAGCATAGCGGTATTCCCTCATGTTTTCTCTCACTGCAACTTTGGTCTCAAGAGATTTGGTAAAAGTTCACTGTCATGAATTACAATAAATAGTTTGAAAGAGGCAAAGTGACAGATAAACACTAAGTATAAGTGGTAAGTATGAGCAGCCTTACATATGGTATTAGACATGTTCACCTTAATATTCTGGTGGTACTTAGAACAGTCCAAACAAGGACTAGGAAGACATACAACACGACAGGACTTCAGTAAGGACATTGGGGATAAAGTTGACTGCTTCAAAAATCAACATGGGATCTTCAATGTCCCCTATGACAGGAAGAACATCTGTTTACTTCTCAGCCCTGAAGAGGTAAATTATAATATTATCAGCTTCAGTAGTATATTTGGCATTTAATAGATCCCATGTTAAAAGTCCATTTAAGGAAAAATAAATAAAATGAGTCCAAGATTAATATTTTTATTTAAGAAAATGCTATATATGTAGAAAATGTCATGACTCAGCCCAGGCGGCACTCATCTAGCACTGCTGGAGCCAAATTACATTTGTACTGTTAGTACTACTTCATCCTTATTCTTTCATACGAGGATCTCAAAACACTTTAAGCATTCCACAATTATTTTTTGCATCAACTGAGGGTGCAAATTCCTTTTATTTCCTGTATTTCTTTCATCCTTTGTTTACAGACAAGGAACAAAAGAGCTTCATTTACTTTGCTCAGGGTCACTCAAAACAATGGAGAAGAGCTCAAATGTTACAGCTCCCAAATTCATATGTAAACCAATAGACCATATTCCCTCCACTAGTTAATTCTGGAGAGGATGCTTGGCAAGTGTAATACATTTGAGTAGAATTTATTGCAGCTGTTCTGAAGAGGCAAGTTTAAAATACACTAAGGGTGAATTTTTTTGAGAGGTTCCAAACCTGACTGATCCATTTTTCTTTGCACTTTACATGTCTAATTGCACTTGCATGCAAATAGCGTTTGAGTGAATGCACAGATCAAATAAGCTGACAGCTCACATATACAAATCCTGTTTGCTTCTAATAGAGCTACAGGGCTAAGTATTTGCATGCACAAATATGGCTAATTTTTAAATACGTGCTGAAGTTACACTGAAATCAAATGGTATCAATCACATTATTAAGAGTTAATCATCTCCTTAGGTCTCTTTCTATAAAGGGCAATGGGATATTTTAAAATAATCCTTACAGAATGTCAAAGATTTCAACCAAAGAAAATAAATAGACAGGGAACCACATTAACTAATCTTCCACCTTCATAGCTCTGTTGGTTATCTGAAATAAATGTCAGGGACTGAACTGACTGGCAGAAATTGTGACGGAAACCGAAACAGCAGCCAAGACATTCAGTATACGACCTTAATTGTAATTACGCTGGCCAGAAGCGGGCATCACAGCAGCCGCTGCATGGAGAGGCACTCTATGCAAAATGATTCACTTGTATCATCATCTTCCCATCAGTGGGAAAGAAAGTCTCTGATAACTAGGCTAACTGCTGATTGATTGCAGGTCTAGTCTTTACATTAAGTAAATTATCTTGAAGCCAAAAATAAATAAGAATTAATTTGCCTTCTTTAAATGATTGCCTGATTAGTAGAAGCCATAATTTGTACAGTTGGGGGAGTAGGTTAAATTAGAATGACCACTACATTTTCCTAAGCTCTTTCTGGTTCACTAGGACTCTGAAGAGGAAATGATTCTCCAGACAGTAGCATTTAAATTTAGATACTTCTGTATTACTAATTCTTATTGTAACACTCTTCCTGATTTTATAATCTGAGGTATGGCTGTGCAAATGTAATCTTCCTCTCTATAAATTTATCTTTTTCCCCTGTTTACTTGCGCTGCGTGTTGGAGATCATATATGCAATTTAAGTGAAGTATTTAAAAATCAGAACTCTGTAAAATTCTCCAGGTCACAACCTGAAAGATAAAGAGCTAGTGACTGTCTCCAAATTACATCTAACTTTGACTGAGAGAATGACACTAATTTGAAGCACTGAGAATTGATTCCCCAAATGAATTGAGGTTAATATTTAGTACATATTGAACATAAAACTGGTGATGCTGTGTTTGTAGGCTATGTCTTGTGGATTTGTATAGTCCAAGTTCTGCCCTTGTATTTCTGTCTTTCACTGCATTTTATAGATCTCTTCTGGAAGCCATAGAGAAAGGAAACAGGCACAAGTTGATCCTGGCTGAAAAACATAACCCTCTGGAAAAGGGAGAATGAAAAGGCTGTTTTAAAAGCAAGCTGAAGTATATTCTCTTCAGATACACTGTTTCCCACTTTTCTGTTTCAAGATGAGAGAGCCTGCTTACTGTCTGAATTTTAAAGAGATGCAGCTGCGTCCACAGACGTACAGTTTTCCATAAACCACAGCAGAACAAATGAGAAGGAAAGCAGATCCCTGAGCAGACTCTTTCCTCCCTCCTCCACCACCTGTTCTGCCCAAGCTACTACTTTTCAACCACAACCTGTAGCAGCAATAACCTTTATTGCTATCTTTTTAGGGGAATTCCTTGGCCACCATGAAAGATTTTCAAGAATAACTCTTACCTGAACTCTGTTGCTACCCTTTTTGACTTGTTTGTTGGAAGCCTGGCAGGCTTCATATCCCCTTAGGAAAGCTTAATAGAAGATAAGGGGTTTTATTTGGGTTTTTTAGTGTTCATTAGTTGACTTCATAAAACCTATTATGTTAGTAAACCTAATCCATATAATATATACAGAACACATTATGTTTTGTAAAAACTCCCGTTGTATAGCTGAAGGTATATATAGTTACTTCAAGGAAAATATGGATGCATACCTAGAAGTTGAAATAGTTTACTTCTGAACCTTCCAAAACAGCACATCTATTTTTATTCTTTTTTTTCTAGTAGATATTATTTGCAAAGCTCAAAGCAGAACAAAATTTCTTAGTCTAAAAATACTTGCGTCACATAATAGCTAAATAGCTGTAGAAAATTCATTGTCAGTTTAAAGTATTAGTAGTATATTAGCAGTATTTTCTGAAGAAATTACTTTTCTTAGTTATATTATAAAAGCAGAAAGTCATTATTTACAAAGCAGCATTAAGAAATCCTAAAAATGCAAATTTTTTATTTTTACTGGTGATCTGACTATTTCTTAAAGGATAAACTTGTTTCCTTATTAGCCAGACTGTACACAAAGAATTTATTCATAAATTAACTTACTAAATGCAAGTCACTTAATTGATGCTTTATCTAATACTACTGAACCTCTTCCCTACGTTTCTATAAACTAAATTTACTCTACAGCCTCAAATATCAGAGAAGAAAGTTTTTTTGGTTTTTTTTTTTTAAGCAGGATATATTTATAGTTAGTCTCCAAGTTAAGTGATCCCAGCTGAGCTTATACATCACCCCACCCCCTTCATTTTTGTCCCTATAAATTGTGGTGAGATCAGTGTATGGCTGCCTTCCTTTTTTCTTTTTCTTTTTTTTTTTTTAAAGTGTGTTTTGAGGGTCTGATGTAAGTCTCTGATTACTTTTCTTCTGCATAATGGGGTAGTCTGCAGTTAGGTTCTTCAATGTAAATGTTTAGCTGTGTCTTTGCAGTCTTTTTTCTAAAGTCTTATATAAATAGAAATGCCATATCATATTCTTTCTATGTGTCTATTTAAGAAACAGCAAGATGTTAGAAAGCTGTAGTATAGATCTTGAGCAGGGAAAAAAGAAGACAAACAGTTCACTTTATAACAAATTCTGACTTTTCTCAGTAAGGAAATGTATTGATTTTTTCACTTTTTGGCAGAAAATTTTTCAAAAGCTTCTCCTAAGATGTTTTGTTACTGAACAAACAGTTATAAGTTCACTTTTATAAGCTGTTTAAGAATTGATAGAATTCCCCTTTTTAGTAGCTGCTGAGGATACTTAGTCTGGAGTTTGTGGAGCAAATTAGAAAAGAAGGGAGTAAAAATCACAACTTGAATGTTGGGGAAGATGGCTCCAGATTTTTTGGTCTGCCCTGTATGAAACACCTTATTATGAGATAAGGCGTAGGGGAATTTTTACTGTTTTGAAAGAAAAGTCTATTCATGTTCTAAACTTACAGCCTATTATAAAAAACATGAAAAGTTTCAGCCAACTGTTTGGCACTGACTTATATTTGAGCTATATATAAGGAGGCTAGTAAATTTGTTTGTGGTATCTCAGTCTTGCATAAAATGTGTAGCACTTCACTCTTTTCTCTGGGTTATTTGTATGTGTTTTAATAAGCATTGGGATATATCCTGATAACCACATGTGTGTCTCCACTGATCTCTCGAAACCTTGACTAAAACTGTTAAATTCTTCTAATAGAAGCAATTGGACTTTGATGGATAAGGAGGGGATACCTTCAGTGCATCCCAGCAAGGTGTGGCTTTGCTGGCTGTTAGTGAAAGATTTAATGTGTGTCTAGCTAGTTTTGTAGGTCTGAAATCCTAGTGACTTGATACTAATGTCACACTGCAGTCTTGGTGATGGCTAATATTGAACATGTGGATTACATTTGACTCAAGCATGGAGAGCTTGAATTGCAGTAATTTAAAATGAAAATTGGATGATATCTTATAATGTTTTTTGTGAAAATCAACTGCCTTTTTGGATTTCCCCCAGTCATAGCTGGGACCCTTTGCAATTATATTCTAAATCTAGAGACAGTTTTCCCTTAAACCAAAACCTGCCAGTCTAAATAGGTATAATAAAGAGGTTGGAAAAAAGGTAGAGGGGGAGGTGCCCAATGTCACAGAGCAGGTCAAAGTAGAGCCAGTAAGAGGACCTACATCTCCTTAGGTAAGTTATTTACTAACTGTACTGAGATTTGGAATTGCTTTCTGCTCCACAGGGGAGGCCTAATTACTCACTCAGGCCTCAATCGCTAGTGAATTATGAAGCCATCTGTATCTCATGAATATAAATTCCTTTCTCTCTGGTGTAGTTAAATATAGTTATATCATTATGGGGGATAGCATATTCCATATATAGAGAAGGATAGAGGGACATTCTTCTCTTTAAAAAACAGGAACAGTTTTCTAGTAACACAAATGATCATGTGTTCAGAAAGATAGATTATTTCATTTTATTCCTGCTGACATGCAATATGTCAATTAAAATATTAACATATTTTTTAATTCAGCAGATTGATTTTCACTTTGCCGTATTTTTAAGTAATTCATCTTTGTTCGCTGTCTGAAAGAAATGTGGTATATTTATTCATCCCCTGAGCCAAAATGGTGACCACTGCATGAAATACTTGTTCCTATCCTCTGCTGTTTTGCCCCAAAACCAACAGTGCTGTCAGCTTTTACTCCTTGGAGGCGGGAAGTATAGCAGAAAAACATTATTTTATGTATTGTATAATGTTGGTTTCTGGCAAGTCCTATACCTAGTGTATACAGGCAATACGATGCTTTCTTTCCAGTTCTCCTTGCTGAGTCCATCAAAACTGGCAAAGGTACAATTGAGCTCCAACTATTATGCCTGAGATGTGCTATCTTGCGAAAATAACCCGAAGAAAGGGCTGCTGTTATGCTGGCTTTTGTGTAAGAAAGTGGTTAATGACACGAGAAGCTTCCAGGCACTAGAGCAGGAGGCAGGGAAATGGGATTCCTAGCTGAAACTGCCTGGTTTGGGACAAAGCGGGGAGCTCGCTTTGGACCTTGTGTTTTGAAAAGTGAGAGAGGATGCAGCTTTATCACTTCACAGGACACGAGAAAAAAGCCTCTCTGCTCCTGTCTGCAGTCCCTTGAAATGTCTGTGCTGCTCCCAAGCCTTTAAACTTGTTTATCACTGACTCGCTGAGGCCAGTATTGGGCTGACATTTTCCAGGGCAGATTTCTGAAGCTGTGCAGTGAGCTGGCACTGAAATAATTGGCCTAATTTTTCAGAAGCGACGAAGATTCCACTGACATCTTCATTATATCCTGAGACATTTAAGAAGATAACGCCAGGCACCCACATTTGAAAATCCTAGCCTTTTACCTCACCAGAGATTTTACCTCAGAAGGAATTTGTGAAGATTACTGTGTTTCTAATGCCTTTTGAAATCCTTAAAAAGGTTTTGCGAATGAAGAGTAAGAACGGCAGCAGTGTTATAATACACAGTTTTCAGTGGCTCTGTTTACTTACCAGGTCAAAACCCATGCTAGGCAACCAGTGATACCATAAACCAGAAGTTTGGGAGGTTAGAATATAGGGGAATAAGATCTGCCCACAGCATTATGTGTACAAACACCTGCAGGTGATAAGCTGCATTTTGAACTAAGTGTTATAGCAGTAATACTGACTAGACTTCTCTGTAAATCTGATTTCAAAGGTGTAATTATTCCTTTTTTCCTGACCTAGAAGATAATGGGAAGTGACTCGCTTCAAGTGTGAATGGAGCACACTGAACTGAACTGCCTTCTGTCATACGGTAAGAAGGGTATTAACTGGAAATATCAAGAATGACGTGAACAACAGATTATCTCCGGTTTTCCAGTCAGAGATATTTATCATTTATGTAGGTAGGGTTTTATTCCATGTCCATTGAAGTCAAATGTTTGTCCTTTCCATTGCTTGCTTTGCACAGCCAAGTAGAAAGTTCAGAATTTGCATTCTCTAAATTGCAGGATTTTGTTTCCATAAACTACAAGCAGAAAACAAAGACTATTGTTTATAATCTGTCCCATTAGTATTTATCTTCAAATAATGTTAATTAAGCTAATGAACATTTATACCTATTCCTTTACTCACTTAACTTGTGTTACAAGGAAATTGCTCTTTCAGACATTTGAAAAACTAAGCACAGAAATTACTGAACAACTGGCTAACAATTTTGATCTGAACTGTATGTCACTTTTAAAACCAATTATGAAGGTTCTTGACAGATGTTATATTCTAGCTGTAATCTTATTAGTAGAAGCAGCAATGGTAAGACAAGTTGCGGTCTGGATGAATTTACTGCCAAGTCTAAACTATTTATTTTTGGCAATACTAATTTTTCAAAGAGCAGATGGTTTAATTCTCTGAACCAGCTGCTAATAAATAGAAGTAAAATCAGAGGTGGGGATTGAAATAACTGTTATCCACCTTTCAAAATTCAGCATGGTTTAAAGGTATGCAGGCATTCCAACTTCAAGTAATGGATTTTTCTTTTAGTTTCTTCAGACTGAAGTACTTACAGCCTCAAGTGATATAATATAATGAAGTTTGTAAAATGACCACTTCTTCAAAACTAGTCTAAGCAAGCAATGAAAATACTCAGCTTAGATGCTTGGAAACTTGGTTTTGCAGCAAAAAAATTGAAGTTTAGAAGGTGGATTAAATAACCAATTAAATTGCATCTAGCTTTGGAAAAAGAGTAAGGTTTGAACTAGTTAAGTAGCAGTCAGGTTTTACAGATGTTTACTTCTATTTCTGAAGTGATTCAGTTGCAACTTTAGCTGCAATATTTATTCTGACCACTCTGTTAGGTGAAGCCTTTTTAAGCAATCTAGGATATACAAGACATAATGCAATGGCATGACAGCTGAACCTTGAGAACAAAACCCATGAACTTCAAGACCTTGAATTGACGAATCCAACTTTAGTGGCTCTAATTCTTCTTAAAAAGAATCCCACAAACTTGGTATGCTCTGATTGCATAGGGTCCAAGGCTTAGCTGCTAGCAGCAATACAGTTTGGAAACTTCTAAACAGATTCTTATTTCCTTCTGATCAGGCAAATAAAACCATCCTGCAGTGAATTCCAGCTGCATCTGTTCATGAGTTTTGTTCTCTGAATGCTCCCCAGGAAGTCCACATAATGCTTATGATTGTGTGCAATTTATATCTTGCTCCTGGAAAACAGTAGATGCTGCCAGAGGTTTATTTGCACAAGTTTTGAGAATGTGTGGTGAGGGCATAGGATATATGAATGGCTGTTGCACCCTTGTGCAGGAGAAATGAATGTGCTGTTGTCTGTGGGCATTTGGTTTTTTAATATGGTAATAGAAGATTGCTCAGTATTTTTCCCTTCTTTCACTTGCAAGTTTCTCCTTTTTTTGTTCTCTTTGGATGCTAGGATACTGCACGCTTGATGTTAGCTGGTCTACCACTTTACATGTTCTTATTCCCTGTCACGCAAGTATTTGGGAGTAGTATGTACAACTGTCTCCAGTCAGGCTTCCATTTAATCTTAGTTTGGTGAAAATGTGGAATGACTTCCTGAGAATGTCCTTCCATGAATCCTTGAAAAGTCTGCTGTGTCTTGAACATGTTATCATTGATTATTAAGCTACCCAAGATGAGAACTGTATTGTTCTGAAACCTGTTATTTATTAGAAGCAGTAGTTCCTGTCTTGAAATAACTTGTTCTGGAGGTCAGGGTGCTGCTTTGGCTAACAACCGTGTCTGACTGCAACCCTTGGTGTCATTTTGCTCAGTGATGGATCCAGTGGAGAGCAGGCAGGATGTGATCAATATGTGCATGTGGTGGATGAACTCCCGTAACAAACTCTGCTTCCAGCAAACTGCAGTGATTCTGCTTTGAAACTTCTGTACAACTCACTGAAAAGCTGTAGTACCTGAACACTACTGTGGTAAAAGGCGTATAAATTCCTTTGGGTAACACAGTCTGAAGACCCACAGATCGAAGCAGAAATGCCAAGTGTATAACAAGTAGGGCGGGTGCAGTGTGTATGTAGTACTAGGAGCAGTAATGAATTAATCATGACTCAAAAACAAAGCGGGAGCCTTAACTATGTGATGCCAAAAGTGTCAGCCTTCAAAGAGTAGGTTATAAAGGGTAAAGCAAGAAGGTCACATAAGGAAGCTGTGCTTATAGTAATTCAGGTAAACTTAAAAAAACGATCATTTGATGTTGTTCACCCTGGTCTACATAATGAATTACAATTAGTTCATATAAAACCCCACAGGTGTCTATGCCTTTTCCTGTGTTGTCTTCTGCTATTTTCCTGTGTCACCACATCTCAATACTGTTATTTTCCCTTTGCACACAAAGCCTCACAGCAGGTACCAAAGACTTTTGAATGCTATTCCTGACAGCAGCAAAACTGAGAACTATGTTGCTTTGTGTCCTGTCCCTCATGATTTGGTGGCTGATGAGGATGGTATTGCTGGTGCCTGTGAGGATGGCTCAATTTTTCTTATCCTGTTCTCTAGTCTGTCTTCTGAGCAGCCATGGCCGTGGTAAATGTGCTCCCCATGGAACAGAACTAAGCACTATGCGTCTGTATATCAGCAAAAATCAACATATAATTGGAAATGATACTACTTATGATGAAATAGAGCAATCCTTAAACAGTAAACAACCTTTCTGGAGTGCTAATGGTGTTTCAATCAAAACATCACAGCTGTAGTAGTGGTCTGCAGTTTCAGGCTTTCCAGAAGTAATGGCATGCAGTGTGTTGGTTCTAATCCCCATGGCAATAGACTCTCTTCTTGACATTTTCTTGTGTATTTAATAACGGGTTGTTAGTTAAACAACTTACTAATATAGGACACCTGGCCTTCTTCATCCCCTTATTAATCAAATGATGGACTGGAAGGGAAATAGATGTATCTATCAAATTTTTGCCTAAGCAGAAACAATTCAAATTTTCTGGCTCAGGAACAAAGCAGACTAGTTTACTGTGAGTCTTTGGCAGCAGTGGTAATCCACTCAAAGTAATGAATAGCACAGCCTGGATTTTGATGCTCTGTCTGAAGAGCTGTTGAGGTTCTTTGAAGGTTAGAACAGGACATGGCCTAAACAATATGACCATCTCAGAGGTGTAATCAAATTCATTATGCAGCTAGTCTGATGATGGTCTAACCCCCCCCTAATTTGAATAAGCATTTGGAAATAAACTTTAACAAAAGTGATCTTTCCCTCACCATTTTTCATAAATAGGAACCTGAAGTCATGTCTCATCATTACTGTAACTCAGGTGTTCTCGCTATTACATTGCCACTTGGACTTGTAGTTCATGCCTGTTTGCATCTGGTCAGATACTCAAATATTCAGAAGCGTAGCATAGTTCCTTTTGACTTTCTTTTTATTTTGCTGATGTAGAGAGATATATAGGAAGCAAGAAAATAGCTTCATTCATATCACTTTATTCAATAAAATGTCATTACTCAAGAGAAATCTGTACTTGTTGAACCATTGCCTCAATGGAATTGAAAGGTGATTATGTACTTTCCTGAATTGAGATCTAAACTATTTACACTTCAGATATTGGCCATAGCAGACTGACATTCAGAAGCTATATACTTACTTATGGATCTTGTATTTTTGATTAAGCAATACATACAGATCTTTTAGTTGTACTGATCTTTTTTCATAATTGCTTTAATATCACCATGATGCTTGCTGCCCCTGCATTGGATCTGTATCCAATAGACAGATTTAGAAATAACTAATGTATTAACAGTGTCATTTTCTTTAGAGCAGAGCAGTGTTGATGCCAAATTTTAATTCTATTTGAGCAAGGAAATGGCAAATGCAGAGACTGCATGGTTCTTGCTGCTCCTTTTTGCCAATAAATCATGTGGAAAACCGAGCAACACTCCTATCTAGATACTACCTACATTACAAATCATTCAGTTTGTGAATGTTATTGTCTACCTTTTTAAACAAATAGCCTATAAAAGCATAATAGTGAAGACTTTAGTTCTCTTTTCTGGTTGCCTTTCTTCAATTTAATAACACTCTACCAGGAAGAGTACTTTAGCTTAACCTAAATAACATCTATCCCTATGGAACATATGTAACTGCATCCCTTGATAATAAGCAAGCCTGGTAAAAATGAAAATAATTCAACGGCCATTAATCTCAGAGGAAAATGTATAAGCACCAACCTATGTTTCAATTACATACAGCAATTTACTCAAATAGTATGTTAGCACTGCCCCTGGATTATTTTTTATACTTAACAGATTAGAGATGTTTAAAAAGATAATGGAATTGGGATTATTTAACTGTCCATAGTTGTGCTGAGAGATGAACTCCTTCAAGAAGCATCAGTAATGCCATGGTTTCCCCTATGTTGTTAATTGCATCTCTGTGTCCTGCCCACTTGGATGACAGAACTCATTACTTGTGGAGTAGAGCAGTGACACACCCAAGTTTTAATAGCATCATGGGGAGCAGTGCTGAGAGAAGATTTCAGCTGAATTACACAACAAAGGCTATTTGATTCATCATTCTCAATTTAGGGCTTTCATAGTTGGGTGCCTGTTATAAAAGGAGAAGGAAATTGGAAAGGGTAAGATTGGTTCAAAATGAGTATTGCAGTAGATTAAATTGGGACTTTCTCTGCTTCGCTATTCTCAAATGCAGTTTTGAAGCTCTGTGGATAGGTTGGCAGCATTTCTTTCCCTTCTTCCTGAGAACTAGAAAGAAAAATGTTCTTTAAATTGAGTAAGCCTAATTGCCACAAGGCAGAAGAACATGGACCCGGCAGTAATTTTCACTAACTTACCAATGGTGAGATGTGCAGTTTAGAGTGAGTTGTCTGTGAAATTGCACAGGCAGACTTCATTAGGAGGAAAGTTCCTGCTGGGTAAAACTGCACGTATTCATTCTTTCTCTGACTCATTTTCTTTCTGTCATTATGAGCATAGTTTTATTTCCCTCCACAGTTTTGCACACAGAGCTGGGTCGTGTGTGTGTCTACCCCTTACGTAGCTTATCCGTCTTTGACCTTCATTCCCCATTGTGCCAATAGGTGTGAAGCGGTTTGCATAAGGGTGAGGACTGTACAGTTGAAAAGTAATCATAGACTGAGCCCTTAAGTGTTAGCTCATCAGCCGCTCCAGGTCATTTTCTCTCATATGAGTATTTTAGCCTCTTACCTCAATGGCAAATAGATCAATGGGTGTTTTATCCCATGAATTGAGCAATACACAAACCATAACTGAACCTCTGTTTTTTTTATCATAATTTTTCCAAGAGAAAACCAGTGTTGTCAGAATAGAAGTATGTCACTGGAAGTGTCAATTTTGGCAGTGTTTTTGATAGGAATTTATGAAAACATACCATTTAGGCTTCCTGTGCTGATTTTGGCTGGGATATTTTGTTCTGATAATCTTTAATTCCTTATTTTGTTTAGTTTCAGGTTTTAAATGCAATAATTAAAATTAATCATTGCATATTGAGTAAGACATGTCATAATTAATTTTGACCTTTAGTATTTTAAACATTCCCTACATGCAACAATATGGAATTTTCAGTCTGTGAAGAACATCCAAATGTTCACTTTGTTACAAAACAGAACAAAAATAAATGTCAAAATATACAGTACTCCATGGAATGTATGGTCGATTTTCTCAACAGATGTAATAGCAATATTTCAACATGACTTAACTTTGAAAAAAACAAACAGCTTCAGTTTGCCATCAAAGCATTAAAAAAGATCAGGCATAGATTTTTCTTACTCATATGCAGGCTTTTACTTTTTTCTGTTTATTTTTCTGTGATTTAGGATTGTTCAGAGGTGAAAACAAATCTAGACAGGGGACCTAAAATGATTATAAGTAAACCATGCATAATGAGGAAAATAAGACTTCAGGAATGATTCTAAAGTAGTATTACTTCATTTTTGATGTAAAAAATCTAGAGTTTAAATTTGATTATAGGACTGAAGCTCTATGTGCAAAACTGGCAGGCAGCAGTGTATTTAGCCAATCTGGATTTGCAAATTCAAGTCTATGCATACACATTTCAGCTTCTGTGGCCACCATGATAGAAACTTTTTCACAATTACACTCATATTTGGATATTTGTCAACTTAAGTTCTAGTTATAAACATTTTTTGGGTTCTGGAACACACAAGAATAACCCTAGAAATGCAAATATTGAATATTTTGAAATATTCTCATTTTTGCAAGTGCAGGAAACCACTGTCACTCTAGGGCATATCAGAAACAAGTCTGGGAAGCTCAGTGAAAGAAGGAGACAGATGGATTGACAGAAGGACTAACATAGTAAAGTTTATTTTCTTTTGGCTGAGTATTTGCTTGGCATCCAATAGAGTGTTTGATTATTATTCCAATGAAACACAGGCTTTTTCCTCTTGAATGTCACTGCAGAATGTCTTGGCCTGTTTTAGAAGCTATTTTCTTTGGTATTTGTTTTGCAAATTCTTTCCCATATCTGTGCATATTAATGGTTTTCATATCAGTTTGAATATACATCATTTGGTGTCACAGTGTGAAAGTGAGGAGAATTATAAATAAGTTTCTAAGGAGCAGGTAGTGTGCTCATGGTGAATAATGACTAGGATGCCAGTAAATAACGACTGGTGGATGCCAGCTTCCTGAGATAATTTTTCACCCAGATATGTAACAGGAGCATACAATGCAGAACAGCAACAACCTGCAGATGCGCTTGCTTATGGCTCCATACAACCATTGCTGTAACACCCTGATGGGTAAAGGAGGCTTCTCGGTGCATAATTGAGACAATTCAGGCTTATCTCAGCCTAAGTAACTGTTGGTGAGTCCCTTTAGAGACTTCTTGACTTTATGGTAAAATAAGCTTCTGCTTCAACAGTGGCTTGGGCAAAGTCCTAGAACACTGTGTGGAAATTATCCGGGGGATCATCTAAAGGTGGCCCATTGTGTTGCTATGAAAAGGTACAATATCCAGCCTGAGTGGCACCCTTAGTTTGAAAAAATTATTTGCAGTCCTGGAAATCCTTCTGATTTTAGTGGCTAGTGCCTGGAATTTGGTAAGGCCCTTACGATCAGTGCTTGAAAAGACAGAGTAAAATACTTTGGCCCTATCATCAAAGGGTAGATCCTATGGCAGCATTTGCCAGTTAGTCACATGTACCTTAAGGGCTAATATATCTTGATAAAGGAGGTGTGGGGAGAGAAAGATGTGTTTGTGAAGCTGAGTCTAGTGAGGAATACTAGCAGAGAAAAAGGGACATCTATCTCCAACTAGCTAATTTTTCATGTCAATATTTTTTCCTTTGGTGATATCTGCAGATCCTGGGAGACAGTTCTGAAATGTGCTGTGTTTGGATCCCATTCTACATTTGCCATGGCAGTTTTGATAGCATTTATCTAGATTTAGCATGGAGTAAGCAAAAGCTGTAATAGTTTATTAATCTATTCCCACTTCTTCAACTTGCTATGTGTGTTAGGCTGTTTATAAAATGCTGTATGGTTAGAAAAAAGATTGGATTACCAGAATGCTACATTAATTTCTCTCTAACTTCTAGGTCAAATTTGATCAGCTTACAAGTCAAAGAATGCTTTCTGTCATAGCTGTAAACACAGCTGAGATCGAAAGTCAAGCTGTGGGGAGGGAAAAAAGACTCTAGTCACTTCTCCACATCTTTGCCTCATGCAGTTACATTGTCAGCTAAATTCTTCTTTCAGGCTCTTTATAACTGTTTATGATACTCAGATGAAAGAGGCAACTTTTTAATTTTAGAAGGCCACGTTGCCTGAGCTGCAGAATAGTATGTGGCTCCTGTCATATATTGATCATTTTCAAGAAATCACAGCTCTGCAAGTGCTAAGAGAAAAAATGTATTTCTTTAGTGAAGCCCAAAGATATGAATCAAAAATATAGAGGAAACAGATTTATTGTGTAAGGTGTTGTGGTTTTTGTTATGGTCCAGTTTTCTGACAATAATCAAAGCTGTCTGCAATATTGCACAAGATAATATCCCTTATAAAGTCAGTAGAATGTTGGTCATTTATCATCAGTTTATCAAATTCTTCTCCTCACTCCTGGTGTACACAGTCCTCATTTGGACTGGAAAACAACAGAACAGGAAAAAGATGGTGTTTCATTTCACTGAGAAACTGGGTTTGGATTGGTTATAATAGTCCCAATATTAGGAGAGAGACTTCTATCACTTCTCTGCTTTGAATGTGGTAAGATGCACTCAAATCACATCTATATCATGATATAGGCTGCATATTGGCCTTCTGTTTTAGAAACCTTGAATATCAATGAGGAATGTAATTAGTAATTGAGAAGGAAATAAGGCAATGTTATATAGCTGAAGATTAAGGTAAAAGTTCGTCTGCTTTTGCTTTGGGCTGTGGAGAATTTGTGTGCTTCTCAAGTGCATCATGCACATGTGAGCTTTCCTATTTATTATTTCATAATTATGAAATAAATATGGAGAGAAAAGACCTTTCTGTCAAATACTGACTAGGAAAATGGAGTGATACAGTACAGTATCTTTCATAAATCTTCCTTAATTCTGACAATTACAATGTAAATTCTGTGAAGGGATCCATTTTCCTCTTTTTAAAATCGGTTGCATTTCACAAGAAGATATGTGATACTAAGACAATATGCTTTTTCCCAAATGTCCCATTGTGCTTTTAGCCATTTGCATTTCTGATAGCTTAATGTAGACTATTTGCTTCTGAAATGAATATTTCAGATTACTTTCATTAAAATCATTCAATATAATTATCATTTGTTTTTTATCTAATTATATATTCTTTTAGTTGTCCCTTGAAAAAAGTTAGCTCATTATCTCATCGCTATAATGATCCAGCCATAAGCAATTTTTGCATTTTTTTTTTTAAACCTCTGAGTTGGATGCAACAAAACAGCTCTGGAGGGTCCAAGTTTTGGCAAAAGCTGTGGCAGATTTTATAAAACATCAGGGAACTTCTGGACCTGCAGAAGAAATGGAAAGACATTTTTGGCTTGAGCACATCTCTATCTCCAGTTCAGGTCTTGGCTTCTTGGAAGGCAGGGAATGCACACGGGAAATGCAGGACATTTGTTAGCCCTTTTCTATATTCATGTGGACGGAAAGATAGAGAAGCAACATATTTGAATACAAAATAGTAAGAAATGAAAAGGCAGTGCCAGAAGGCATGAAGTAAACAGCCTTGTTAAATTCTCACCACCTAGCAAATTATGAGATCTTGCTTCTTCTTCTTCAGTTTTAAGAAAATGTTGAAGTTGCTTAGAAATTTGACTCTTACTTTGACATCAGTGTGAAGCCAGCCTTCAAAATAACCATCTCTGCACTTCTCTTTATTTACTCTTTTGGCAGGTTTGCTCCTTCATTAAAAAAGGAAGGTTCATTTCATCCTATGGGCTGCCAATAACATAAGCAGTGAGACAGTCCCCTTTTGTAAGCATATCCAAAATGAACAAAACACCGCATTATTTACAGTCTCGGTTGTTCTAAAGCTGTCACAGCATGAACCGCATCTGAAGGACCTTGTACTGAGTGAAGACCAAGAACAGATCAAAACCCATCTCCTTTAAAAATTAGGCTTTTTTTCAGGCTGAGCGGCAGTGTAGAAATTAGACTTGAGCAGACTTCCTACTGTTCACACTTATGTTCAGTCTGGGAACAGCAGGAACTTTCACCTTCTTTGGCAGTTGGCTGCTCCACAGTTGTATTTAGTCCATGATTTTGTCAGGTTTGTGGGAAATCTGCTTGGATCACGTTCCCTCCTCTTGGTGCAAGGAGCTAAAGGACCTCTCTTGCTCCCGTTCATTCGTTGTGGTGTCCCGTGCCTCACAGAATTAGTGGTCCTGAAATGATGCTGCCTAAGACCTTGCCCTGATGCCTCTCAGTGTCCCAGAACTTCAGCCAAATTCCTTGGGTTAAATTCTCTGGATATCAGTCACCCTGAGGACATCGTGGAAAAAGTAATGCAGTTATCCTTTGGTGTAACAGACCTATATGAAGCCAAGCCAGCACAGCCTCCTCGAAACTACACATTCTCATGCTGTATGTTTCTTTTTCTGCTTGTGATCTTTGTGGTAGTCTGAGGGAAAGCAGGCTTTTGAAGACTGTTAGGCTGAGACTTGGGAAAACGGCTTTTCTTCCCACTCTTATATCAATCCTCTCCAGCCAGAGGTGAAACAAAGCTGTTACGACTTCTGCCCTTTGTACAACAGCTTCAGTTCGAAGAAACCACTTGGGTGCGGTACTATCTAAATAACTCTTCCATTATTTATAACATGCAAAGCCTGGTTACATCTACAAACAGCTGCTCTGGCATGTTTCAGAAATGCAGAATTCAGTGAAGGCTGCTAGAGAGCTCATAAATCATTCAAAGGGAGACTACTGAGCTGCTGGTGACTACAAGAGCCTTCCCGATCTATTTGCCAGCCTCTCCCTCATGTGCCCAGCAGTTTTGTTGCTGGCTTTGCTATTCTATCATTGAATTCTCCCCAAAACTTAAATTTTTATTTCATCTCTCAGAAGCTCATCTAGGCTATGTTGCAGTGCAAAGCAAAGTTTTATGCTGGAGTTCTTTTAAATGCTCAGACGTGGGGGGTTTATGGCAATGCTAGCGTAGCTTAACTAAAGCAGAGAAACAGGTTCATAAAGTACTACCATATTAATTACTACTGAAATATTACAGGTAGCATGGTGAACACAAATTTCATGGAATAATTTCACCAGAATTAGTGAGTTACACTGTGTATTGCAAACTTCTGTTACTAGTCTAAATTAATCAAAACCAGAGTATAATTCTCTGATAATATTTTTCTAAAATTGTTTGTAAAGAAATAAATTGTACAGCATGTTCTGAATATTAGAAAGCACTTCCTCACTTGGTCAGAAGCCAGTAATAAAATTATAATAAGCTAATTTCAATTCAAAATGAACTCATTCCTATGCTGGCTGCATGAGACAGGCATTGTACTGGCAGAAGCAACTTGGATTCTACCTTCTTCTGCCTGTCTGCCCCCAGAAAAAATCCAAACTGAAATATTTCAAAACAAATGGGTTTTAGAACAAAATTAACAGCTGTTACAGTATTGGCCCATGGTGTTCTCTGGCCTGTTTTCTGAACTACTAATCCATTCAGAGTGCTTTTAAAAAGGTTAATAGGCACAAATGCATGAGTACGATTCCTTATATTGCATATAAAATACAAACAGGTTGTAAGATGCTTGGAAAAGAATATTTCATACCAGAGAGCGGGGGGGGGGGGGTTCGCACTTTCTGGTGCAATAAATCAAGAGGCCACAGAAGAAACAAGTGAAATAATCACTTTGAACAGATGTGGATTTAGCTGTTGTCTGTATTCAATACCTGTCTGAAGCAGCAGGAAGAGGGACATAAACATACTTAAAACCTCTGCATTTAATTCCTCCCTCCAAAATACCATTTTGGATACTGGTAGCTAATCCTTTCTAAATTGCTATCTGTCTCTGAACAAGCTCTTATACCTGTGAACCTAGCACAGTGGATTACCTGTTTTATAGTTTTTCCCAAAGGACAAACTCTGCCTGGACCTCCCCCAAAAGATCATTTGCAAACTCACTTTCAAGTTTCCCACTTCAAGCTGCCTGATGATGTACCCTTATGTGGGGGTAGAATTGTTTGTGATATCCCCTCTTTCCCCACGCAGGTTTGAATCCTGCCGACTATGCCAATTTAAAATGTTAGATGCACACACAACCAAATCTAACAGGTGTTAAAACTCAGATTTATTCTTCAGTAAAAAGTTAGAAGTCTGGTAACATTTTATAAACCACAGGCTCAATGATGTAAAGATGTGCGGGGAAGGATTTTCTAGTGCAATATATCTGTGATTACCTTTCACAATCACACCACCACTGTGACCTTGGTGTGACAAAATAGTCCAGCTGAAATTCATCGCTAAATCTGCTGCCATACAAAACCCAGTACCTCTGAATGACAGTACTAAGCAGTTTTGCTGAGTGTTGCCCTCAAAAGTGAGCTGGCCAAGAAAACAACTGCCTCCCTCTATCAAGAAAACTTTTTTTTTTTCACGAAAACCACAAAATACCACCTGCTTTGTCATAAAATTCCCAAGATTGGGGTAAGGAAAAAAAATTGTCACTATTCCTTCTCTGCTCCCATACTCCCAAATTGTTTTGAAGGAATTTTTTCTATCAGTATTTAGTGCTGCAACATTGACTTTAAATGTCTTGTTCTTATAGGATGGATTTTATCTTATTTTTAGGTTCAGAAGTCTCGTGGCAATAAAAAAATGAATATACTAACGTATATGGCAACATAGTCTATTAAAATGTTAGCAAGGTTGTACTATATGGGAGAAAAACTAATGAGCTTGTTGAACTGGATTGTAATTACAACCAATAATCAAATAGAAAATACTTTTTCTAAGCTAAAACTCTCTCGTGTGTCTGCAGATTCCTCTGTTTCTCAGATAGTATTCTCCATTGCCCCCCACCCCCCAACCTTACCTGCCTTTCCCATTTAATTGTGGATGCTTTTAAATAGATACTAAATAGTTAATTTTTCTAGAGCATTTGAAAATCCAATTCGTTATTCCCAAGATCCTCAGGTTTTTCAAGCTAAAGATGGGATAAACTTGATTATTATTTGCTAAGCCAGTAATTGAAAAGCTGATTTTCTGTTAGCAGCCCCAGTTTACTCTGTTCAAGTAGAAGCAAACATTGACCTTTCTACCTGTCACCATGAAGTGAGTCACGGCTGACAAATGTTTGAAGCTGATGCGCACAATTTGCAAGATAAATCAGTATTGCAAATCACCCTGTTTTATTTTTGTCTCAGTACTTCAGATGGGCCCAGGAAAGTGCCTCAGGCTTCTCCTGTCTCATCCAATTACTCACTAGGCCCAGGCACGTTGCCTCAAAATAACTTACTAGACCATTTCTTGCTCTTGAGGCAGACTGAGGTCCCATGGCCATGACCCATGTCTTCTCCCAAGCACGTGGGCTGAAGGTGCTAGCTGGGTGCTGGGGACGGCTGGTGAGGGACAGCAGGAAAGTCCTCCCTGGTTGGTGATGGGGTGGGCACAGGTCCCATCGCTGTTGTCCCTGTAGCTCTACTCGACCCTTCCTGGATGTTGAAGTGGCAGTGGATGAGGAAGCTTGAAGAATCTCACGGCTGCCTGTGGTTGCTATTGCTGTCATCTCTCACTGGAGAACAGAGGCCTGTTTTAAGAAGGGACAATGAAATTGTCCGGCTATTTCTGCCAGAATACAGCTGGGTGAAAATCTGGGGCAAAAATAGCAGAGAGAACAACTCACGGTGCCAGCACTGTGCTGTATGGCTAACTGACCTGAGCAGAGCATCCCGGTAGATTTGCAGTAAGGACCTGGCTCTGAACGTGTGAAATTACAATGCATGAATGTTTTGGGGAACTTGCTTTCCTTCTCCCTGCTCCCCGAATCTGTGGTGCAAGTGTGACTGGACAACGTGCTGAGGCTTAAAAACTCCTATTCTAGCCAAGGTGAAGGATTCTTTGCTTAATTTCTTCTAATTCAGCTTAATTGCAAAGTATTGGGTATGATATTAAGTTTGGCTTGAAACTGGTGGTATGGTAATGGTTTTAATTTTATCTCTCAGCTTGAAGACTGACTTGTAAACATTAGCTGACAGGCATATCTTTCATCTCACTGACAGTAAACCTATCTGTCAAAAATCCCAATTAATATTCAGAGTGGGAGAAAAGTAATGCAATTCAAATTAGGTTAAATCACTTGAGTTAGGATTTGGAAATTCTCCCTTTGAATATCTTAGATGTTTCTTTAAGGTATTAGTCTGCACGTGTTGTGTCCAACTGCGGTGAAATGGTGGCTGTTTGATCACTGCCTTTGTGCCTCAAGAAAGAAGCGGCCAGTTCAGGTTTTTTGTTTTCAGTGTCCTTGTTCATGCTCCTGACTTGCCAGTCAACAGCTGTGCCTTAGGCTACGAAACTACTTGTTTCTTGGTGTATGTCATTTACTACTGTATTCATCATTTGTCCATTTCCCTCACTGAAAAGAAATATTTTCTTTCCACACATGCTATTAGCTGCAGATATCTGAGAGCTTTATTTACATTTTAAAAGACATAAAGTCAAATACACAGCAGGTTGGCAAGCCCTGTCTAAACCCTTTGAAGAGTGTTTTCAATGTTCACGTGCTAGCTGGGCTTCACAAATTAATCTGTACAGCCCCCCAAAGGCACATCTGAATAAACCCATTATAATATCATTTGTACATGGAACTTTGACATGCACAACAAACCCAACACATTTTGCCTATACAGATATATTAAACGTATTTGTATTGATATTATTGTTGTCATTTGTATTCATGTCTTTACTTGATAGTTTTGGCAATCAATATTCAGGTCTTAATTTGCCAGTTTTAGAAACCAGTAGGCAAAAATCTTTGTCTTTAGTTCACTTTCCTTTTGAACCAGGTATTGCTCACATTTATGTAGGAGGTACTGCTGAGGAGTTTTGATGACAGTATGAGTCTGACCTGGTACATTTGTAGCTGGAAGTAGCTAGGCTAGAGATGCAGAAAACGCCTTGTCCTCCCACTTCTCAGTGCACTGAGAGAAGCACAACTGTCCATGGTTTTTCTCAGGCCTGATTCAAATTTTCTGATAAGTGGTTGCTTGTAATAGTGTATCATACTACAACTATATATCTACATCAGTGTCAAATGTGAAAGGCTATTACAAAAAGCCAGTATTACCCAGCTAATGATATGAGCCGTGTGGCATTGAGTAAGAAATGACAAGTGGATGCCCCTAAGTTTGGATGTCTGCTATCTGCACAAATGGGGCTTGCTTGAATGAAATCCCTGTAATGAAAGAAAATGAAATGAACTGTTTAGTCTTAAGTGGATTTTCTTGCTATAGGAAAAACTGCCGGAATGTTTTCAAGTAGTCTAGGAAATAGTATTAAAACTTTTTGCTTGAGAAGTGGAGGTGTCAGGCTTAATTAAAAAAAGAAAATCTTCAACTCTAGTTTCTATAAAATATAGACATAGTTGTCCTGATTCTTATATTAATATAGTGTGATAGAGGAGGGCAACATGCAATGCACCTTTTACTTGTTTGACCTGCTTCAAAATTCAGTGAGATCAAAGGAAGACTTCTCTGTGAGAAAGACTTCAGGTGAGGTTAAGCACGTAAAAACAAAGCCAGCCCTTGCACAAGATTTTAAGTATTTCTAGTAGAAATTTCTAGGTAGGAAAGTCAGAAGCTTAGCTTCATCTTTGCTGCTGCAGCCTTTTTTCTTATCCTTTTCTTTTTGGTGATTACCAAAGCTCTGCAACTTGTCACACCCAGGCCAGATTCTGCATTGCATCTGCAAATACCGCATCTGCTACTAGTAGATGCTAGCATTTCTAACCCATAGACATACTGTTGCAAACCCTTTCTGTGCTCTATTATTGGGACATTCACATTGGAGTGTGATGTTCTAGCTTCTTTGCTGTTTGTCAGGGATCTAGTTAAGTTGCCTGGTTCTCATTTTGTATTGTATTTTTCTGGGTGAGTTTTCAAGGCTGTAGGTTTCACACATCTTAATGAGCAATCTGTTGCCTTTTTGCAGAGATGAATTTTGCTCACGTAACCTGTTAATGCCATCGGACAAGGTACTGGTCAGCGCAGCCTGGAGTTTTTTAGTATGTATCACTAGGACAAGAGACACGCAGTTCTTCCTTCCTGGGACTTTTTATCTTAATGCACCATCAGTCCGAGCATGCGTCCTTTCTAATGCAGAAATGCTATGTAAAAGCCTCTTGCTCTGCAGATTTTTATAGTGATGACTCTGGATCCACTTTTTCTTACCTTCTTATTTGCATTTGATGCTGCAGCCCTGTTTCAATGCTCTTAAGTGAACACAAATTTGCTACATAATAATTCTTTATGCAACTTCAGGAAAAAATTATACCTGGCAAAGTAATGACAGAAATAACAAATTGTCTTTTGGAACTAAACAAATGTGATGACTTTCTTCATACCTGTATCTACTGTTGATACAACATATGAATTTTTTTTTAAAAAGCAGAGGAAATACAAGCCCATTCTATACCAAGTTTTAAAACTTGTCTGTCATCTGTTGAATAGAAGAACTGGGAACACATAAGGTATTGCATAGAGCTTTTCTATGAATTGATCTCTGAAATTGTACATAGGTAAGATGAAAGATAAAGCAAAATCATGCTCCATTGAAAGAACTTTAATTTGCATGCAAATTTATTGAAAGATGGATTCAAGAGGGAAAAAAAGTAGATCTAGGTATGAGACAAAAAGCATTTACATCTGGCATTAATAATGTATAGTGTCCCCTAATGTTAAAGCAGAGAACAGGTGCGCTTCTTCTCTATAAGGATGAACTGTTTTAATAATAATAATAATGATTTCATACAAGTGAAAACAGTAATTGATCTAATTTACATTAGCATGTAAATTATTCATTAGTGAACTGCATAGAGTAAAATTAGACTAGCCAGCAGAAAGACTTACTATTTGTCTATGTGTGTTCCTGCCCTCAGTGTGTGATATTTGCTGTACAGCTGGCAAATTCTTAAATAATATATAATTTCAGCAAAAAGCATCTATGATACACATGAAAACAACTTTCCAAAATGTCATGATACTTTGGTAGAGACTTTTTTATATATTTCACAATTTAAACAGAGATATAACTAAAGCTCTTTGCTTTTAGTTTTCTTATACTTTGTTTTTATTTCCTGCTCTTTGCACTTCCTATACAGAAACTTGAACTTAACCCCTCTTTAATCCTATCACCCCTCATATGCCTTTCACTTATCAACATTTAATTTTGCTCTTTCTCCAATGGAATGGCAGTGAAACTGGATTCATATTTAGGTATTAGTCATTTGCCCTCACAGAAGCAGTAATATTTGCCATGCCATTTTTCTAACTTGTTCTCAGGAGGGGACATTTGTAGAGGCAGTCTGGGTACATGTATGAATAACACTCCATATCTTATATTCATTTATCTGTTTTACTAATGATTCAATTCCATAGGAAGATCCTCCATTCAAATCAGTGAGAACTGAATGTCATTAGCAGCCCTTCAGTGATAGTTTGCACCCGTTTGGATCAGTCTTTCTGCTCACCAGGGAAGGTGTGTGGACTCTAGGGCTGTAGTTGCTCCCTATGATTCTTTGGCAGAGATTTGGGGCAGTGAAAACCAGCAGGATCACTCTTCTGGGTCATAGCTCCTAAAGGACGTTATCAGAAGAGAGATTTTTTTAAAATGATGTTTTCTCCAGGGACCTTCATACTGCATCCAACTTGCTGACATGTTAGAAAATAAACAGTAACACAGTGCTTTTCTATTGAGCTTTTCTTCAGAGATCTCAAAGGGCCTTGCATAACATTTGCGTGCACTAAAAGCCTAGTGAGATAATTTCATCCATCACTAAGTACAGCTAACTGAGGAGTAGGCTGCAACAGCTCTCACAGTGACAAGATTACTGAATGGCTTTGGGAAGAGAATGCAGAAGACTATCATATCCAGCTGAAATTATAAGGGTACTTACACTGAATGTAATTACATGTAATAGTTTACCCAGAACGCCAAGAGTAACTACAGATGCCTCCTGAACCCATCATCGCTACAAGAAGTGATGCTGTGAGCCTGCAGCTGCAGTGGGGTATGTTTTGTGGAGGATTCAGTTCAATGACCAAACAAGTTTAACACACTGTCTATGAGGAAAGCCATCAAAATAGAGATTAGAGAGACCAAGTGGGCCTTGTGCACAAGTCCGTGAATGTCAGAAGTGCTCTAAATTAATTGCTTTAAATCTTTATAAATGGGCATTTTTTCCAGAAAAGTTAATGAAATGACATAGATTTTTGGTGGTGTCTCATGGGATTCAAGAATGTCAGACTGTACTAATGAGAAAACATCTTGGCTTACACTTCTGATTTTTACAGAACTGTGTGAGTAAACTTGATCAAGTTTTAACTGGAAAATCCCACTGGCTAAGCTTTCAACTTAAGTCTGTCTTAATGTGTCCTGGGAAGGGAATCCATGAGCTAACAGGAAGGATAGGTGGGTGTTGCTTTTTAGGTGATACTAAGTAAAACTCTAAAACCAGAGGCAAAAAAATCCAGCAAGTAACATTTCAGGGTGTGTGGTGAAACAGAAAAGGGCTACTTGCAGTCAATGCTGAAAATAACCATCAAATTGAGTGCAGTTATTTCAGCTACAGTTATAAATACTAGGATTGAATTTCCTTCCTCTCTATTCCAGAAATGACTTGTAGAGAGCAGAAGTGAACTATTACTATTTTCTAAATGCTGTTGTGCTGCCTTTCATTGAGGAAATCTTGGAATGAAGAGTGGCTGCACACACGTTAAGGCCACACGCTTTAATGGGATTTACTGCGTGTGCAGCATAAAGTACTTGTGAGCAGCAGGCAGCCTGCTTGAGGTTATTGAAGCCTCCCAAATTTCTTTTGGGTAGAAAAAGTTTCTTGACAGAGAAGGAAGATCTAGGGAAACCTCTGTGTCAAACATCTGCAAAGACTCTTTGTCCTTCAGCTCTTTGAGCAAGTTCCCAGCCACCTCTGTCAGCCATGAGGTCTTCAGAAGTTTGGAGCTGAACTTCAGCTTCAGCGTGCTCTGCCAAGCACCTTTGGTTTTGCTTGCTTACAGTGTCCCTTGCCAGGGTTTCATCCACTGAGTTTGATTAACGGTTTGGCCAATAGTATTTTCTGATCAAAACCTTGTCGCCGCTTCTGTGAGTTGCGGGGTGTTCTTTTTGCATTCAGGACAATTTACTACAGGTAGACTGGGCTATGTTTACTCTTAACCTCATCTCCAGTTGTTGCAAGCAGCACAGAATGAAGGACAAATTAAAATATAAAATTATTTCCATGCCATTACTTCTTTGCTAAATTGTCTGTTGTTTAAATTCAGAAATTGCAGTGGGCCAAATGCTGTTCCTACAATAACTGTTCTGGTCTTGTAAAGCGACAGAGAGCAGAGTTTGATCCACTTTCCCTGTTGTTAATCACCATAATGGTAAACAAAACCTAATGTTATAAATGCATTAAAAGTAAATGAAAAACAGCATTGCAAAGTAAAATGGCGAGTGGATGCATTTGCTCATTATATACTAAATAACACAAGCAGTTAATGCCTTTGCTGGCTAATTGCTTTGCTTTCTATTTTAGACTAGAAGAAGTCATATTTGAATATAAATTGAGTTGCCATGTTTATAATGTACCATTTTTTATGACTAATTAACTTTCTTTTGCACTTAAACCACTAAAGCCAATTGAACTTCAGACTCACAAGCACCATTCTTTCCATTTGGGAACATATTTAAAATTCCAGCAAGGGATCGCAGACAATCTGAAATTCATTATTGGCTGTTACACCAATACTTCAGATCACTAGAATAACAAAGTGGTACTGCAAAGATTATTTGTTGTGCAATCACTTTCAGAGCTCTTTGTTATTTGCAGAGCAACCTAATGAAATATGGGCATGTTTACGAAAGATTGTTCATAAGAGATAATTTCAAGCATTCTAGTTAAATCTTTCTATTTGGTACATTAATTGCTCCTTTACAATAACAGTGGGGTTTGTAAAAGAATAATTTTGTTACTGAAGATAATTTTCTTATTGGAAGGATTTCCCCCCCCACTGCCAATATCCACAAAGGTAAGTTGAATTACTGCAGATGGTTTAGCCTGGGGAAAGTATGTATTTTTTAAAAATTGTAATTGCAAAACACATTTCCATGACAGAGAGCTCTTGCACTGTTCATCTCTTGAACACACTTTCTTATTTAATATTTTGATAACTATCTTTTGCAGCTATAAATGCATAATGTTGAAAATCCTTTCAAATACGATAATAGCAAATGCTCTCTCACACGTGAAGCCTGAGTTTTGTCACCAGTGAGTTTTATTAACTGAACGGAGAACTTTTGCACAAGGAGCATCTCACTTCCCAGCAGCAGTGGTGTTTGGGGAGAGGAGCGTCATCTGGGGGTCAGCAATCGGTCTGGCACAAGTTCCTTTTATTCTTGAGCAAATCGGTCTCTGTTCCAGGTGACTATCTGATAAATAATAAGGAAAGCTAAGGTGCTGCCAATTTTATTTTTTCTCTGGCCGTCTTTGGGAAATGGGGGACATGGGGAGAAAAGCAAACTACTTTTGTTCTGTCTAGTTCAGTGCTAGCTAAATTCCAAGATAATTTGTGCCAGATATTTGGATCCTTATGCAGGCCTCGCCAACCTGTCTTGGTGTGCAGATGTTACGGTGACTGCATGCCAACTTACTGAAATGTTTTATGTCTCGGACTGGGTTACTAAGACAACAGCTCTGCTCAATTCTTTAAAGCAAATTCATTATTTGAATGAACATAACAAGTCCTTCTGCCACTCCTTGCATTTCTGCAGTCATTTTTAGCTCTCATATTGCCTTAGGGTAGTTGCAGGGTGCTGACTTGTTCATTATACAGTCTCTCTGTTCTCTAAAACTTGTAAGAATGTGATGGCAGACGCTGCTGTACTAGTTCTCCTTTAGAAGTGGTATAGGATGCTGGTGTAGGACAACTGCATGATGATCATCTTTGGCCCAAAAGGCAAGTGCTGGGTTTATGGTACATATTCATGTACATATTCATCAAAAGAATGTAGCAGCGTATTGTGGTTTCAAACCATTGCGATTCAATTCACTGTAGCACGCCGATCCTTGTAACATGTGCTGGACTGAGAATCAAAGAGTGGGATGAGAAGAAATAGATTTGGCTTGAGAAGAATTCCTTTAAGTAACCTAAAAAAATAGACATTAATGTTCCTTAAGTAATCTAGGAATGTAGATCAGATGCAGCATTACAGAAACTGAGCATTATTAAAGTGTTGTCAGCGGTCTGTGCGATGGATCAGAGGTGTGGCACGGATAGACTTAAAATTAGTACTTCCAACATTTTTAAGCCTAAGCAGTGAAATAATTTTGTTGTCTTTATTCCTTAATTTGAGGCACTTTTCAAAAAGAGTGCCAAAAATTAACTTCCTAGAGATTTGACTATTGATAGAACTTCTGCAGTGAGGGTGCTCCAATCTAATGAAGATGGTTGGCAGTAGAAAACCTGAAGACAGGGAGAGAGGTTAGATGAAGAAAACAGCCTAATCACATAAATCATTACTCCAGGGCAAAATGTAATGAGCATTTTTTAAAACATGAGCTGTCTGCACTGTGACATCCATTTAACATCGTACCATTATGCCACACCAATAATTTGTTAACTTTAATGAAATCCTCCTCTCCCTTCACGTCACCCACGCTTTTGATTAGTCTGAAGGTATCACAACAATACTCAGTATTGATTTCCCTATAAAGACGGCTTCTTGGTCCCCATGGATAAATGTGGGAGCAAGTGACACTTGTGACCGTGTGGATTTCAAATTAATGGGCTACTCTGGTATGACTAAAAGAAATAATAGGTACCTTGTGGTATTAATCATTTTGTGACAGTCTGTCCTAATTGCACCATTTTTAAAACTCTATAGAAAATTCAGCTTTCAGGGTTAAATCATCCTATTGCATATCATCCATCCTCAGTAACGTCCATGTTTTCAGTCCAAAAATGTTGAATAAAAATGGTACAGAAGGGCAGATGCTACACTGAGGCATTTTCCAGGTTTCGTATCACCTTTGACTTCTGAGCAGACATAAACAAGCTCCCATACAGAATGTGGTGATAGAAATGTCTTTGCAGTCATAGGTGAAAATCTGCAGCAAACCTGAAGAAACATTTTTTTAATGGCCTCATTTGAAAGAATGATTGCAAGAGAGGGATCTGAGAGGCCATATTTATCCACTTGATGCATATGTGTGTTTACTTACATTTACATAGGAGAAAGAGTCTGACATGTTCAGCTTTTACTTCCCCATAGGGGAAATGCAAATAAACATTTAGCTAAATAAATTATGGCCATCTTTGTGATTGCTAACATCGTTTCCTCCTGATCTCTCATTTATAACTCGCCCTTGAATACCAAGGTTGTTGATCACCGGAGTCTTGTTAATTGCCCCATGGGGAACGGGGCTTTTACTGACTTCCAGCCTTATCAGCAAGGAGACAAATGAAGCTCTTTGTCTTATTGTTTTCTCTTTTATTCAATGAATTACAGGTTTGATGCAAATCCCATTAAACTCTCAGTGTGTGTTGGATCATTTTCCTATTGCAAAGCTGCTCTACTTCTTCCTTCTGCTAGCTGTTAGGAAGAGGTGAGAGCCTCCACCAGCTGTTGTCTGGGCTTGGTGTCACATTCCTAATGCTCCTTATCTGCTAGCCAACATCATTTGCAGAACTGCGCTAATGCCGACATAGTGAAGTCATGCTAAAAAAGTGACTTAATATTTTGCCTGCATTTCAGTACCTGTAAATTGGAAAAAAAAACCAAACAAACCCCAAAGCCCCCAAACCCCCAGCAATTTATCTACGTGGCAGAGGTATTACGGGGCTTCACAGAATGGTGCAAAGGATATGATAATTGCTGTGCAGATATATATGTACACATGTATACAGACATGCATTTCTCAGCACAAATGGTGCTTTTAACTGTCTTGTACTCTTTATCTGGCAATGATTCATGCAAGATGTTTCTTGTAATCAAACATGCTCTGAAGCATAAAACAGGCACGTCTTCCTCATGAGATATTACCACCGGGACCTCACAGTGTGCCGGAGGAAGGAAGCGCACGTTCTTTTTCCCCTGTGCAAACTCTGAAGCACCAAGAAGCTTGTTTGCACTGTGGCTTTGTTGTGGCAGATCCCATATGTTGCCTCTCTTTCTGGCTTTTGCTTTCAAATGAGGTGCTGCGCTGCAACCAGAAGAGGCTTTTTCAGACCACAAAAGGGCAACACCGTTTTTGCTGGAATTTGTACCGGTTTTAATACGGTGAGGTCAGGTCAAAAACCAAGATTCCACAGCTCAATGATAAAACAAGTAATGCTATTAGGGTGACTTTTTAAAGGAAAGACAGTGGGCTTTATCTACCAAGAAATAAAGTGCAGCCACAGACAGTTCAGCTCCTGCAAATCCTAGTAAGTTGTCTCTGGAATACTGGAGATGGTGATGGGTCTTCTCACAGCTCTTCCTAACCCCATCCACACTTAGGAGGGGCTGGCAGAGTAGCTGTGGGAGTGTGAACATGCCACTACCAGCTTTAACCTCCTGAGCAGCTCCGTTATTGCCTACCGAGGCAATAGGGGTTTTCCTGGAAGAACAGTAAGAAGAATGGTTTACATCCAAAACCAGCAAGTCCCTCAACTGGCCAGAGCAGGCGGGGGAAGCCTGGGCAAACACCACGGGGAGACCAGTCGCGTATCCCTGTACAGACCATGGTCCCCACCACAAACTGGGTGGCAGCGGTGGATGTGGAGTGAAATGCCAAGCTGGGGGAGGGCACTTCTGCTTGCTGCTACAGGATGTCGATGGGAAACCAATAAAGCAATGTGTCCTGTGGTAGCTGCCGATGTGCTGCTGCCACAGACTGAGTCAGTCTCATTAGCGCACCGCTTCATTAAGTTTTTCTTTTAATTGCTTCATTGGGTTAAGCTTCAGTGAGCATCTAGGAATATTTTTCCATTCAGCAACAGAGAAAGAAGGAGATGTGCAATACGTGATGTTGTTTGTGGGTTGCCAATGAAATAGAGATAGGAAAGTTTTTACTTTCACACAGCAGATTTTGGGGTTTTTTTTCTTCCTATTTATGATCAAAAGAACAAACATCAATTGCTGGCGTGACAATGAGAGTAACAGGGAATGAATGTGAAGCATATATGATTTTTTAATAGGGTTGGGTTTTTTTTTAATTCTTAATTTTACCAAAGGCCATGAGGATTGATCAGATCCATAATGCCGGGGGACATCAAACTGGATAGTTCCATTGAAACTGCAGTGGCTACACCTTCCAAAATAATGCTTTTGTCTAATTAAAAAAAATAAAAATAATTTCTGACTGATTCTAAAAATCTTGTCATTGAAAGACTTAGGAGTTGTAAGCAGTAGTGTAATATTTGCTCTTATCTGCCTGTGATATACATTCTCACTTGCTTTGAGTTAATTTGTCACATATTGAGTAATTACCATTAACCATACGAAATCTCTAAATGAAATGCACTGCTGACATGGTCATTTGCAGTTTTTCAGTTTCAATTAAGCAGATCTTTTTACTGAACCCCAAATCCTCTTTTGATCTTATTCATAGCTTCAGGAGCTGACTTCTAGCTTCATCATACTGGATTTTGGGTTGTAGTTCATTAGTTTTGAGCAACCTTTTTGGCCAAATTTCCTTAGAAATACTGCAAAATTCGCATACGTTGATTTAATTTATATTTTTTGTATGTATTAAATGACATTCTTGAACTATTAATTCGTTTCCACCCTCTCCCTTGCCACTATATTTATCAGTAAAAATATTTCCCAACTCAATTCATTCTTTATGCTAAGTTACAAGGAACTATTTAGTTTCTGTATGTGCATGCACACAGAAGTTATAGTATGACATTCTTGGAAAATGGTTTTGTTGGTCAAAGAGCTTTTTATATGTAGTATGGCTGTTGATATGTAGCTACCTTTGGGGAATGAAAGGCAGCAGGTTTTCTTGGCTTTATGGATTTCTGTTATCTGTACCTGAGACTGCTGGCAGAGAAGGGGCTGGATGTCTGGACCCTGCTAGTCCCGATGAAGGACACATGCTCTCAAAGTACCATTTCCTTCTTTCTGTCCTGGACCGTGTCTCATTTCTGGTCATTGTCCAGTTATTAAGCTTGTTGCATTGATGGTTCGTGCTGGTGTCTGGGCTGTGAAGTGAGGCAAGTCTGGGTAGGGGGTATCTCCCAGTGCCGGCACTCTGGGAGACGAGCTGGACATTTGACTCACATCAGCCTCAGGAATGGCTCTGTGTGCTCCTGGCTCTTTCCAAGTAGTTTATTTCTGATAAGCTTTCTCAGAGACAAATTCTATTTTGTTTAATATTGTTTTTTGCTTTGTTTTTTTGTGTGGGTTTTTTTTTTTTTCTTTTACAATAGATGCAGTTTGCATGCAACTGTATGGTTTGTGCTTCCTTCAAGATTGGACTGCATTTTACACTGGCTCAGTTATTAAAGTCTAAAAAAGTGCACACAGAGTTTAGTGCTGTGCCTTTCAGTTCTGAAGTACAATTGTTTATGTTTTGTAACATTTGGGAAATCTTTCACTGGCAGATAAGGTAACATCAAAGTCTTAATAGTTTATTTTACAAGGATGTTTTGGAGTCTTTCTAATCTTCTTGCATGATTGCTTATCTTCTCCACTGCAACTTGTTGAATGAAAGGATAATCTTACTTTTGGATTAGTTTAGGAATTTTAGAGCGAAAGGTCCACAGTGTTTTTTTGTATATGAGAGTATTTTATTGTTGCTCATGGTGCTTCTGCTGAAGTTCAATGTTACTAAGTACACACTAGATCAGTTTTTCATTCTGCTTAGCTGGTGGCATTAACTGAAAGTCCTTAAAAAGAGTCAGTAAGTGAAATCAACATAAATATATATAATAAATTTTCTGCCTTTCTTCTAGAAACGAAGGTACAAGCGAAAAATGTCCAGAGCTTACAGTGAATCAGTTGCAAAATGTTTTCTAGAATTATTGAGGTCGTCTGGGCTGAGATATCCATTAAGAAATGTGCAGAACTATGTGAAAACCTAAATCAAGACTCCAGTCATACATATTCTGACTAAAAGATGGGTCAAACCAAGCTGTTATTCAGGGTCATGTTATTACTCTGAAATTAAAATGACTAGAAATGTAATTTACAGAATAAAAAAAAAAATTAGTAGTGATATTAAACAAGGGGCTAGGGCTTTAAAAACCTTCAAATTTTCACATTTGCAATCCAGTCTTGAGAGGTGGCAACAATACCTGAACCATATCTAAAATGCATTTACACATTCCACTAGATATATATTTTATTCTATCGGTGTCTTCAAGGAACTGTTAACAATGCAGTCAAGTTCCTTAACTTAAGATGGATACATACAGACAAAAAGCTCATGGGGAAAAGCCACTAAAGAATTCTGTTCAAGAAAATCACCAACTGCTTACACTTTAAGAGCTAGAAATCTCACAATTGGACCTTTAAAACCAGTAATCATAGGTATGTGTTTTGCTCATGAAAGTAACCAATTGGCAAGCACATTTATAAAGACAATATGTGCAATTAGATTCGCAATTATACATTTTGTTTATTGGCAAACATTCCTTCTCCAGTTTGAAACAAAGAAGAAAATGTGTCGAGTAGCTTTTGGATGACACTAAATATTACACATAAATGCTTTTTAGCAAATCTACCCCAAGCAAGGCTAATGGAAACCACTGATTTTCATAAAAGGAAATAACATTTGGTTAAAGTTTAATGCTAAGGAAATGAACTGTCACAAAGTATAAGGCTTGGAGAGACTGAGAAGGGATGACAGCAACGCCTGTTTCAGACCCAAATGCTGCTAAAATGCCATGGTAACACTCATACATTATTTATTTCCATGACTAAATATAAGCATTACTTTTGCTGTCCTGAACTGAACCACAGCTGGGAATTAGAGTTTTCTTTCAATAAAGCTCATCAGTCTTACCAATCTATCGATCTTACCAGGCAGGCTTTTCAATTAACCAAGTAGTTGTTGGATCCGTTCACACCAGCACAGCTGTGCCAGGATACAAACTGCCCCAGGAGCTCACACCAGCCACAGACGCATCCACGTGGTACATGAGATAAATTGCCCGGATTTTCATCAAGTGACAGATGCACTGTTGGCCCTATGTGTAGTTGCAGGACGTTCAGAAAAGAGGGAACGAGCTGCCAGAAGAATGTATTTGTTGGTGACGCCTATGCAGATCTAAGGGATTGCTCTACAAGGAAGCTGGCAGAAAATAACGCTGATGGCCAAATGAATTGCCCCGACATCCTGCGTGTCATTATTGGTGCCCCCACCTTCTGTATTAAAATTTTAGATCTTATGTGAACTCCTGCAGTAAAAGATTAATTGTGGACAATTACTTGAAATCTTGAGTTTGCAGCATGTGTTGGGATTGGAGACCGCGAGGAAAGCTCCCAAGACAAAGACCGACATGTCTGCTAGTGCAAACTGGCATCGTTCAGCTGAAGGGAATGAAATTCTGCCAGTTTAGATTTACTGAGACTCCAACCAAAAGCTCATAATAAAGTTACAATGAACAGACACCAGTTTCTCCAGAAAAAAACCTCAAAACTAGCGTTATTGATAGACAGTGAAACAGAGGCCTCGGAATCACTCATCCATCATTCAAGGAACGAGGCCCTGGAACAGCCGTCGCCTGAGCACATAGCAAACGTTATTACATGAGTAAGACCATTAATTTATAATGTCACTATGGAACTGCTTTAAATTAGGTTCACAGTTAAGGCTGTTGATGACTCAAGGCGTAGCATTTTAGTGCTTATGGTCAAAAACTACCAAGAAGACGTTCACAGGAGGGAAGCGAATCTTTCCCCCCCCTCGCCTAACCTGAGTGAAGGCCAGACTCCCCAGGGGGAGGAAGGGAAAGGGTGAGGGGAATGGGGCACCTAATTTAAGGACGATTAAGCTTCCTGGTCAGACATGCGCTTTTGCTACTGCCAGGAGCCCCAGAGACGTACACATCTCTGGAGCAGGTTTGCTCCTTGCCCTGTTGATCGCACCTTATGGCCCTGCCTAAAACCTCCCGAGTCCATAGCGGAATGGGAAAATTCTGAAAGCTCCTCCTTGCAAAGTACATTGCAAAAGCCTCCTTCAAAATGTAATGAACAGGCTCTCAGAGGAACCTGGCAGAGGTAAGCATCCAAACCCCACTGAAAATTCATTAAGAGTTGGGCTTCCTTAAGCTCTTCTGAAAAGCCCAATGCACACAAGTGATTTCTGAAGCATGAAAGCGATGCCCAGAAGTTCTGCAATAGTGCCAAGAGCAGAGTATATTGCCAGTTTTTCAGTCACACTTCAAGCTCTGGCAATCAAAAGGGACAGGTAATATTGTTACAGCAAGATTAGTTACAATTTAAAAATTACTTTCCCCCCATTCTTTTGGCCATAGTTTGTTTGGAAAGAGAAGGCTCTTTGAGCATGAGTGTATAAATTCATAAGGACTCACCCCGAATGACCACAATTTGAATTTCAATACTTTAAGACAGATGGCAAGTTTAGTTTGTTCATAAATTGCACATGGAATCCTTCTCTCCGATTTCCTGTTGTTTACTAAAATGTATGGAAAAAAGATCAATGCAAAGCCGAGTAGATAATTATCAGATTGGCTGGTCGTTGGCTGAGGCACAAAGTAGCAGAGAACTGCACGCACCCGAACTACCCGTGCTGTATAGCAATTCACATTAGTTAATCTTCTGAAGGAAAAAATATCAGTATAATCTATTTAAAGGAGAATTAATTGTGGTTTGGATTTGTACATGTGTCAAAGAATGATCAAAACTAAAAAAAACAGTGCAAAGTGCCCAGAGGACATACTCATCTTCAGCTTTCAGATACTTACTTTGCCGAGAAGCGGGCTGGATGCAGTCTGCCCTGCTCTTCCTCGCCATCTCCCCACCAAAGGGTTCTGCTGGCAGGCAGGAGCTGGAAGGGCTGTGAAACCGCACGTTAGTGTGCTTCAGAGAGCGGTCTGAGTTAGCTTCGGTAACCCATAAGAGTCCCATATATAAAGATATTATAAAGTTTTAATACAACGGTGGAAGTTTCACCAAATGGTTTGTTATGGGTTATAGAGTACACAGGTTGTGCAGTGTATTAGTAATTCTTCAGCACTACATTTTATAATAACCTATAACCTTTTAGCTTAGTGCTTTTTACCACCCAAATTCACATATTATTAATATTCATTTAACATTTTTCATGTGTCATAAGCTACTTAGTGAAAGAATGTTAACATAAAGTGAGATAGATGTGTCTGGCCACAAATAATGACAAAGTTAAATTTGAATTAATCTAACATTTAAATATCAGTAAGGAAACAAAGGCACTGCTGACAAGATTTGTTAATGTTGGGCAGTGTATGTTTCTCAAGTTGTCTTTGTTGTTTTTGTTTATGAATGAGTGCTCTTTGTATATTTATGCTCGTGCTTTTCTCCCACTCTCTGCTCCTGCTAATCAGTGTGTATATCCACCATTTAGGACAACTGATGAGTCCCCAGAGCCAGCTGAGCCTTGGCAAGCAAAGTCACCTGTGTTAATGAATACTCATTTGAAATAATTTACATGAGAGATGCAATTTACAATATTTTCTGTGTAAATTGCATGAAAATCAAGGATAATTGGGCGTTAAGTCATTCTTCTCTGTTCCTCAGGGATGTAGCTGCATGAGAAAGGTCTGTAAATTCCACCCAATACAGCCAGATGTTGAATTTATGGCAGCTTTGTTAGAAAACTTGTTAAACTTTGGGTAATAGTAAACAAATATTTTTTGCTGATACATTCTACAGTCAAAAACCCTGGCTTTTTTTTCATTGCTTTTGAGTGACCTGACATAAAATTGAAATTAACCCTTTGGCAAACTTTTCCCATTTTAGACAATCTATGCCTGTGCTGGAACCTGCTCCTCAAAATATTGAACAGCAGCAATATTTACAGCCCTTGGGAGGTGTAAGCATGTGGAATGAATTCTTGTGCTATTTCTGACCAAGACCCTGGGAAATGTGAGAAATCATTTAGCCTTAGCGAATCCTTTCCCATTTGTATACCAGACTTGCTGGTGCATTTTAGCAAGAGACTAGGAAGCGCTGTGGCTGAACTCAGACAAGTCCCCTTAAATCTTTGGTAAGACTTTAATTTCATCGTCAGTGCAAATGCAATTAATAAATGGTGTCTCATAAAGAAAGGCTACAAGTGACTCAATTTAAGGTACCTGCAGTTGCTGGGCAGTTAGCAGGAGTTTACAAAATCTATATTCTACACTGAGCCTTTTGCTATGTGGTATTATGGAGTCATGTAAATAGCTCTGATCACTGCTTGAGCAGAGGGCCTGTCATTTGCATTTTGCCACTCTGAAAGTGTTCATAATATTTTTAGTTCAATACTGAAATACAAATTCCAGATTTGTTTGCGTGCCATAAAAAGAATGACTTGCTGTCCTGCTGTCTGCCTTATTTGAGTTAGTCTTTGTTTTATAATGGCTGTTTTGAATTGCCACCTTCAAAGTTAGCAAAGAACATCTGTAAATTTGGGCTGCATTTTCAAAAAAGTGATGTGCAGGTTTTCATGTGTGAACCGAATGTTTCCAATTGCTTGTGCAGGAGGGTGATTGATGCAGTCTTTTGTCTCAGCCCTAGTTAAGGAGAGTCAGAAAGTACATCTTTTTGGTTAGCTATCTTTTCTGATACTTCGGTGTGAAGGTACTGTGATTCAGTCATCATTCTTTCCTAGTAATTTGTCTTGCTTCTAAAGGGAAATAACTCGCTTTAGCCTTTTAGTGCATTACAAAGCACAACTCCTTGCACCACCTCCATACAGGGGGATTGATATGCTGGGAGAATGACATGGAGAACAATATCCACCCTTCACGCCTTCCACGTTCAATAGCTCCGGGGTGCGGGGCGTTGCGAGAGAGTTTTTCCTGCCTCCAGGTCATGCTGCAATGGGGAATGGTCTTTGCTTTCATATTCATTCATTTTTATTCAGGTGCCCAGTTCTGGTAAATGCTCATGCAAATTTAACCTTGCAACTGCACAACGAAATGTTAAAATCAAGCCCCCAAATCTACTGATTATATAAGGCAGTACATAATATCAAGCTCTGCACTGTAAAATGACACTCTTTGATATCTTTTCCAAATGCCATCTGCAAATACTATAATTAGAATATATACTTTTTTTTCCTAACTCATTTAACAGCAACAAAAAGATCAAAAAACTTTCAGGTGTAAATTTTCAGTAGACATGCAGCAATAAATGCTGAAATATGCACTGAGTCAAAATAAGAATTTGCCTTGTAGACATATTGTTAACACAGACATCAGATTAGCTTGACATTGGCTCAATAATGAGTATTTAGGGCAAAACAACAGAAAATAAGTTTCACTGGAATCAATCAGTATTGGAATCTCTCTCTATATATATACATTGAAGTCTAATTTAGAAACAACTTCTCACATTTAAAATTGTGATGTAATGTAAAGAAGCTTCTATTTGAATTTTCAAGTGAAACCCTTAACATTTGGGTTTCAGCTGAAACTTAGCCGATGCTTTTCTTGCAGTGTGATACACTGTAATAGCAACCAGCATCCTGTTAGAGCACTGATAGGCATACTGCAGCCTGGGTGCTAGTAGTAACCCCAAACCCTCTTCCTAAACAATGTTACCAGATACAAGGGTTAGGTTCCTACAGAATGTCCTTCTTAAAAATTTCAGATACCATTAAATATAGGCCCTGGCTTAAATATTTCCCTGGGTACCATTAATACTTTCCCAGTGAAGTTCCTTTGTGAGCATACAATAGGCAAAATGTCCATTTATGGTGTGTTTTCTACACCTTTGTCTGCTGAATCTCACAGCTTGATCTTGGCAATTTGAGTCTTGAGATGCCATTTAGCAGACTTGTCTTCACTGTCTTGGAAAATGCTGCCTTATCCCAGAAGATACTGATTTTACCATCAGTGGTGGTAGGTCCTGTTTGGAAGGATCTCTTGGAGGAATTATTCAATGTGCTGTGGGGGTTTAGCTGGGCCAGCCCCAATGACAACCACATATGTTGCGCAGTGAAATCCACCTACACAAGCAAGGCAGTCAAGTCCAAACACACGGACAAATGTGAATGAGTCTTTCGTGTGCCCATGGCGTAATCCAAATTCAGCTGTTGCGGAGGTCTGAGTCTTTGGCTCTGCTGCATTGCCTACTCACGGCTCGATAAAGGCTACAGTCGCATATTTTGGGACCTAGTCTGGGATTGATGTTGTTGTGCTGGCTCAGACAGGAAATATCAAACAGGCAGTCAGGGAAACTGCAATTGCACAGGCTGTATCACTCCAGCTCTGCCATAGCCAAAGATCAGAGCGAGCTGCCGGTCCCAGAGCTGCGCTTTGATACACTGCAGACTCTGATAAATTACCTATAGGAAGAGGGAGGATGGATGGTGACCTTGTGACCCACCACTCAGTCTCGCTTAATCCCTCCAGCCGTGTTCTGCAGATGCAGGAAGGTCCCTTGATGTATGTCTTCAGGAGAGTGAGGATGAAAAAGTTGCTTAAATGCTTGTAACTGTCACAGAAACACAAAGCAAGCAAAATGAATGTTGGGTTTTTCAATAGCTAATGTTACCCTGGATTCACTTTGCTTGCAGATTCAGTCAGCATATATTTATTTCTATCTTAACATTCAGTGTGTTGACAGTAATTTTGTTAGGGACAAAATATTACAATCAGAACCAGAGTTTCCAGTAAAGGGATGCATTTCATTTGCTGCTTCCCCCACCCTCCACTGTCTTCTCTGCCTCTCACCACCTCGGTCTACATGAAGCAAAATTATTTGAATGAATCGTGCAGAGGCAAGGTAATTTCAGTGCCTGATACTGCAATATTACTGTGCAAAATGACATGTTAGCCTGGTTAATAGATTATTTATTTTCATTAAATATTGATTATCAGTGGCTTATGCTGGCAGGCACTTTCCTTTTTACTGTGCAAGTAGCTATATGCCTACATTCTGTTATGGTAGGTTTTTTTTTTAAGTTAACTGTTCAGTCTCATGAATTTTCATGTTTTGGCACTGACTGACATCTGCATAGTAATTCTGCCAATAAGTTATGTGTGCTTTTCACTAATGCAATTTTATACCTAATGTATTCAAAAAATCCCTGGAGCGAATGAGGATGTTTTAACCAAGGGTCCTGCCCTCACTTCACCAGGTAAGCTATTGCCAAAGGCTAGCCCGAATTTTATGAAGGTTTCCTAAATTCTGTGACACAACACATTAGTCCTCTGCCTGAAGCCTGGCAGTGCTGGCCACTGCTCAGGCAGCCTTACTGGTATATTAGAAACAAAGACGCCGAAGAAGATCTAACAGCAGAGAAAAGTATCTGAGAAATTTTCATTTCTGCAGAATTCATTCACTCAAAATCAATTAGCACAATGATACGTAAATGGTGAAGGCAGAGAATTTCTGAGCAGTTTTGTACTGTGGAACCAGCGTATGGTGTTACATTAGTGCCAGCAGTAGAACAAGCCACCATTATAAGGCAAAACTAAACAAATCTCTGCATTGTGAAAGAAGTAAATTCAGAATAAACTTTTTTTTTTTCTTTTTCCAAAATTAAATATGGCTGGCCTAATGATCCAAGGCAGCGCTACAAGTTTGGCTTTGCAAAAATGAGAATAAGGGATTTCGAAGTTTGCGGTAGCGTAGGAAAAGCCCCTGCTTTTTTTAAAGAATGACACTCTTTTAGTTTTGCTCATTATCTCATGCATTTCCTTGCAGCTAGTCCCAATTCAGAATTTCCATTGCAAAATCAGAATGAAATGTCAAAAATTTATCTCACACCAAAACCAAATTAGACTAAGGAATGCCAAAAAGCTTTTCATGGAGATACTGTGTTTGAAATACTGCATTCCAGTAACCTCGAAGTACTTGATAAGGTCAGAACACTTCATTGTGACGTTATCATTTCTAAACTACTCTGAAAAATCAAAACAATAGTGGAAAAATGTTGGCATCGTGACCTTACGGAGACAAAATGTTATGGGAGCTTTTCATAAAAAAATATTGATGCATGTTATACATTTCCAGAAAATCATTTCAGGGTGATCAAATGAGAAACTTTTTTTGTCAGGAAATGCTTGACTAGTACCAGCTCCATCTGTTCAAGGAAATAACTTCCACAGAAAATATTGCTTCCTTAAAATGGCCTCCGCAGTTTTCTTATTCTTTAACTTAGTAAGTCTCAGAGATGTGTGTCAAATTTTGCCTGTAGACTGTGATGAAATAGTATCATGGACACAGAGGATGACATGCTGCAAATATAATAAGGTGAATGTAACTTCTTTTTAAAATGTCAGTATGGCATTTTGAAAAAAACCGATACCTTCATTTTCACTTAAAATGCGTAAAAGTGATATCTGTTTCCAGAGCCCTAAAAGCAAACGAGCTCATTGTAGGGCAATACAATGATAGTTATTATGAGATTAGAATATAACAATAATCCACTTAAATTATTAACAGCAGGCTAGTACTTCAAAGTGACCCTTGACTCTTATCTTCGTAAGAAATAATAGCAATAACATTGTCATTAAAAGGAAAAGAATTTGAATTTCAATGAAAGCTTATTAAAAAGGTTTTATACAGTTTTGAATATAGATAAACATGTGCAGCATTTCCTTATAGGGAGCGCAAATGGTCAATAGACCCCTAGGGAAATGAAAGAAGGACTCCTGTCAAAACAAAGAGAGGACACATTTGCATCGGTATTGAAAACCTGGTAAACAAGTTTTTTTAGTGATAGTATTGGGTTGAAAACCTGAACAATGAGATTTTCTGGCACATTCTTGGAACAGATTGCACACATGGGAATTAAAATGTATTTTCTCTCTGAACCATAGCATGTGTAAGGGATTTATGTTGCTCAAAGTAAAAACGTAAGTGGACGCTAATATCCTAATTCATCAAAGAATAAGTACAGGCTTAAATCCACCTTTACTTAGCAAAGCTCTTAGGAATGTGTTTACCTGCAAGAATATGCTGGTGGCTAATGAAATCAGCAGTATGTGTTTACAGGTACTGCAAGGGATTAGAAGAAACGTCTAAACTTGTTGAAAAGACATCTAAAGTGGCTCTGTAATTTGTTTCCTGCTACAAACGTCTTTGAGACCAAAATAAGCGCGCTCTGTTTTTTTCTGGGTTTAGAACATACTTGACGCTTCCAGCATTAGTATTTCTGTGGTGCTTGAAATTGTGAAATATGTTTCTGTGCTGAATGCACACTTCTATACAAGATGAAGCAGGCTGGTTGTCTTAACTTTTCCAGCTTTCGACCAGCAATGAAATCTAACGAATGGTGCTATGGAACTGGTATTAACAGTTTTCTTGGGTTAGTACAATATAATTAACAAAAATACATTACTTGGCAATTTTGCAGTGAGGAGCCTACGCTTTGTAATACGCAATTTCTGTGTTGACTTAGGGTCATATTATCCTAGCAGACGGACTTATCTCAGAATTTTCTTCTCATTTCTGGCATATTTTGGTGCATGGGTGTGGAAGTTTTTGTTGTTTCTAGCTGAAGCTGTTCTATTTTATGCCTTCTGTAAAATAGCTCAGTGGAAAGGAGAGGGAAGTGTAAAATAATAAAGTAGACTCGGAGGCAAGGACTGCAGACTTGTCTCCTTCATCCTAAGTGAATTAGCCTTTCAGCTAGAGAGTCTTACACTCTATCTCTGTAATCCACTCCATCAATTAATATTTCGTAAAGCCTTGCAAAGCATAATCACCTCTTCAAGCAAGAACTGAGAGCACCATGCTGTTACCACAGCAGAGCAACCCCCTTCATTGCTGGCTGCTCCTAAAATGAAGGAGCTACATATTGAAACCAGAAAGGGGCCAGTTTCATCACAGGCGAGGTTTCTAGTCGTTGAACAACTAAATAAAAATGGGCATCACTTCCATGCCGCTTGGCGCAGCTGCGAGGTCCTCTCCTTTTTACGCTCCTTGGCGATTCTCTGCTCCGCCTCCCTCCTTGCTACCCCGTTTGTAATTTCCATGGCCTGATAATTCTCAAAGTCAAAGTCATCTATCTGGCTGACCTCCTCAGACTGCCTATATTTGTAATGCTATTAAAAGATGTTATGAAGAGATGAACAGTCCCTCTTTCCAGGACATAGTATTTATAGCGTACCGCTAACAGGTAACCCTTGTAGAGCAAGCGGGGTCACTGGAGCCCCTCTCTCCCTGGCGTACTTGGCAATATTTGCACGTTCTCGGACAAGGAGAACTCGGGGGATGCAGAAGGCGACCCCGGGGCCCAGTGCCAGGCAAAGCCTTTCCTTACGGCGACCGCACATCGCCTAGAAAACGCTGCCCGTGTGACATTTCCACGACACGAAGCGCACCACGGGACGACGGCTCGGGTTACCCGTCTTTGGAAGGAGGTCCTGGAGCCGCGCCACTTGGCAGCCTTTCGGGCATCTGGGAAGACTTTCTGGGAAACCCCACTTTCCTGGGGGGAAAACCCCCAGGGCTGAGCCACACGCTGCCTCAGCACGGATGGGGCCAGGTCCGCTTCTTCCCGGTTGACCCATCTGCGACCGGAGGAGACGCTCGGTGCTTGGTACAACATTGGGCTGGCAGAAAACCTTTAGCCCAACTCCCAGAAGAGCCCGTGGCGGTGGCCGCCGGCGGAAGGGGGGGGACGCGACACGCAACCCTCAGCCTTTTGCTCCTCCAAACCCACTTCTGGGGAGCGAGGACCGGCGGGGGTGGGAGAGGGAGGGCGCGGGGCGGGCGCTGCCGCCGGCCCTTCC
>NW_010972709.1:7411245-7524680 GCF_000737465.1 Haliaeetus leucocephalus | reverse complement strand
GGGGGCCGTGGGCTGCTCCGCGGGGGCGGTGCGGTGCGGAGCGGGGCGCGGCTCCGGAGGCTGCTGCGCGCCATGCGGGCTGCCTGAGCGGCGCCGGCCGCCTCAACTTTTCCCCGGGAAGGATGGCTTCCAATTTTAACGACATCGTGAAGCAGGGCTACGTGCGCATCCGGAGCAGGCGGCTGGGGGTGAGTGCTGGGCCCCCCAGGGCCACCTGCCTTTGGGCTTCTGTTTTTAAATTTTTTTTCCCTTTTTTTTTTTTTTTTTTTTTTCCCTTCCACTCCTTTGTCCTCCTCTTTTTGCAAACTGAGCTCAGGGGGTGTCTCCGCAGGGGAAACAAAAAACAAAAAAATGGGGGGGGGGATGGGGGAGAAGAAGAAAGGCACCTAAATGCGCGCATATATATATATGCATTATATATACACCCACCTATATGTATATATATTTTTTTTTTCTCTCTCTCCCGTTGGGAGATGGGGATGCTGCCTGCCGGGAAGGCTGTGCTGCCTCCACCTCCCGGCTCTGCCCTTCACACCGAGCTCCCCGGGGCGCCCGGCAGCCGCCGCCAACTTCGGGCCGGAGCTGTAGGGGCTGCCGCGAAAAGGGAACGCGGGGGGGGGCAGCGGGGAAGGGGGTGGCCGGGAGGAAGACAGGGGATCTGGGGGTGCCTGTGCCCTCGGGACCGGGAGGGTTGGGGGTGCGGGGGGGACTTTGGGCAGGGGTGAGGGCTGAGAGCCGGCCGGAGGTGCTCAAGTCTGGGGTTCGTGGGAGGGGGCTGCTGCAAATCGGGGCTTGGAGGTCTCGCGTGGGACAGGTGAAGAACTTGTGATATCTTTAGGGCTTTTAAGTTCATTTTGAGTTGCGCAGGATGAAAATCCGAACAGCCCCCCTTTAGCTCCTTATGTAATTTTAAACTTATTTAAAGGCTGTTCTTTTACTACCATGGCGTGTTCTTAGATTTGATTGTAGGCACTAGATAATGCAACAGTGGTGGGTCAGTTCCCAGTTGGCATATGCTCTCTTAAAGCGTGGTCTGCTCCGACAGTGCGTGGGCTGCTGCTACTTGCTCCCCTGAGCAAACTACCAGAGCCGCTCCAGTGCTGGGACTTGCGTGCTCCACACCTCCTGTCTACCTCAGGGAGCCAACATGGCTTAAGGGGTTGCAAACTGGAGCGAGGCTTGTGTATGTAAAATGTTTTAATTGATAGATGTGCCTCTCGTGACAGGAAAGGAACTCATTTCTTGTATTTAATGAGAACTGATGGGTCGGCTTATGGGGGGGGGTGTGCACGCGATCATCTGAAAGCTTTTGCTGGCTCATTACAATTACAGTTTCAGACTCTTGCTGTATCCATGTTCAATGGCTTCTCTACAGTTTTGGTAATTTGCATCTCCCTGACTTGTTTGGAAGCTGGAAAGCACTTTAAAGTATTCCAGCAGGCTATTTTTCTTGTACCTGGACTTACAGGCATAGTTCGTTCTTTAAGAACTGCATGGTTCAGTGACGGAGGGAGATAACGTCATTATGAGAGAACTTGTAGTAAACTTGGCACAATTAGTGTATCGTAACTATCCTTTCCTTACTGAATGTATATCAGTATTCAGTTTGCTCCAGCATAAACGAAGCGTAAGATTAAACTTTGACACATCTTTCCATACTGTAACAGTGAAACCCAATGGGCATGTGAATAAGGCACATCTAATTCTGAGACAGGTGTAAGTTCTGTTAATGCCCGCGTCTTTCCTTTATTAAGGCTTTCCAAAACACTTTGAGGGTGGTGGTGGTGAGGAAACACTCAATGCCCTCTCAGTAGAAGTGCATTTGACAGCTGAGTGCAAAAACAGAGGGAGAAATGGAGAACGACACTGAGTCCATGGAAATGGAACAAACGTTAAATGTTTTCTTTGAAAAGACAGTTTCTTTATTTGATCTCTCACTTTCTAGTTCCAAAGGTTTGTATCATTATCAGTGGCTGGAAAGTGGGAAAGGGCTTATGGAAAGTGCTTTTGTGAAGAAGTCCAAGCAAAGTCCCAGAGAGTTCCCATGGCCGTAGATTTGTTAAAATGAAGAGCTCTGAGTTTGTTGCCCTAAGCTGCCCTTGGCTCTGGGCGTGCTGTCCCGACAGCTTTCCAGTGCTGTGGAGGACATTAGGAGGGAAGGTAGTAGCCGCCTTGATCTGGCTGTCACTGCTTTAGATCTGGTGACAGAAGCTGTGCTATGAGGGAGAGATGACCTCTTCAAATCTTGCTGCTCCATTTGTTTGGAAACAAGTTGTTTCATCAGCAGTAATGCTTCTCTCTCCCTGTAGTTTTCAGTTTAGAGTATTGGCCCACTACTCTAAGAACAGACAGTTGAAACACGGCTGCAGATTTCTTCCTGTGACTTGCATTTTCTATAAGCTGCTTAAAAGCCCAGTGCCCTGATTTACAACACCCAAGTAGAAATGGGTAATTATGATTAACCCAAGTTCTTTAAATGCAGGACAAGCTTGTGTTGCTTGCAGCAGCAGTGCAACTGTCAGCACCCGCTTCTCAGTACGCAGTCCCAGCTAAAATGTGTCCTTTCTCTGTGCTTTTTCCTCCTTGCTGCAGGTGTGTATGTGGACAGCTGGTACTGAACCTGGCTGAGTACCTGGGGCTTTAGCAAGAGCTTGAATTCAGTCTTAATCAGTGGCTAATGTGAGCTTGGCTTCTTCAGAGAGGGAGGAACTATGCAAACAGCTTGTTTTCTGGTAGCTAAGTTGGAGAGGGCTGTTGGACACCCAGGAGCCGCAGGTGGGAAGGGAAAAAAAATACTTTAGACCTTAAAATAACTGACTTTCGAAGAACTTTGCCATGCTGTGAAAACGTTACGAAGGACAAGTCTACTCCAGCCCCGTGTAGGACCCCTGTTTAATTGAGAAGGATTTCAATACTTTGTGCGTGGTGAGATGGAAGTGGGAGTTATGAAAATACATTCCAATATTATGGTGGCACAGCTGTAATCAGTGCATTGTCTTTTCAGACTGAATTCAGCTCCTGGGTTTTTCTCTGTAATGCTATGGTAATTCCATCACCAAGGGAACTAGAGGCAGAGCTTGTATCTACAAATTATCTCAAGAAATGACTTTTCTGTATAACTGGGGTGCAGATGCTACATTTGGAAAGAAAGGGGTGCAGAGAAGCAGCTTGCTCAACCCCAAACCTCTTTTAAAAGAAAAATGACAGTTCTGGTAGGGCCTACTTTGTAATTTCAAGATTGAATTTAGGCTAATTAGTTTTGTACCTGGACTGTTATTGCGCACTTTAAATATGCAAATTTAATTTAATATTATTTAATAGAATAGTTTCCATAGCAACATTTGTATCACATGTGTCTTCTGCAGAGCCAAATATATTCAGGAGAAAGCGCACTCTTCCCGATTCTTTCCGTCCTTATAGGGAGAAAAATAATTCCCTCAGCCAATGGTTTCCCTCTGTTATGTCATTAGCAGTGACACAGAGGAGGTTGTGTGCTAGAAAACTGCTGACAGTGTAAAAGCACAACCTTCCAGAGTTCCTTAAAATGAAAAAAAATCAGCTTTGCTCTGTGAGCACTGCTTCCATCAGTGACCACTAGTGACTGCTGGACCTGTGTTTTGGGAGAGAAGGTACTCTGTTGCGCTGAGTGCTTTTGCTTGCAGTCACCTTTCGTCTGATTAAGTGCTTTCTATCTACGTATGAAACAGGGGAGTCCTTTTATGGCCTAGGTACCAAAAAAGGCTTTTTTTGTGCTTATGATTTTCAAACAATGTCTTGTTCTGTGATACAGATGTGACCTTTCTGAGGAGGAATATATCATGGAGATGTTTCCTCTCCTTAATGAAAAGGCCAGTTCTTGTGTTTTCGTTTTAAGGATGGGTGGCTGTGCGCTGCTTGTGAACATGCTTGAGCTTTCGTTTTAGGTTGGGCTGGCCCAGCTGAGTGTTCAAATAACAATCAAAACAGGGATAAATCTTTGAAACAGAGGGCCTATGTTACACTGGTGAGCCTGAAGAGCTTTAAAAGGAAAGGGGCACTTGACAGTCTTCTTGGAGGTGCAGCCAGCCTACCTGTCCTCGTGGGGTGGGAGGCTCCCAGTGCTGTGTGTTGGTTGCACTCAACGCTTTTCTTGAACTCCCTGTTGTTAAGGCTTAGCTTACCCTTCCTGCGACCACACCTAAACTCAGGTTTGCTGAAACTCACGTTTCAATTTGAGCAAGGGTTATGAAGCACAGAAGCCGCGCTAAGGATACCCGCTACTGCCATCATCAAGGTGTAGGCAGAAGTAAGTGCTGGAGGCTCGAGGTGCAGGCAGGTGATGTTCCTGAAGCCTGTTCCTCAGGGTACAGGCAGCGGTGTTGGGAGCGCTGATGGCGTGGCACCGGGAGGGTGCCGGCTGCCCTCCCGCGCACAGGGTTTTAAAGACGATGCCGTTCCCCTTGGAAGACCCTGCGGAGTTTGCAGGCATCTGGCCTGTCCCTGCCTCTTGATGTATGGGAGACTGCTGGAGCAAGATGCCATGGGGTTAGCTGTCAGCCCCTAGCTTCTGGTATGCCAGTAACACACTTGGAGTGTCTTGTTGCATTAAGTGATGAAGTACCGTTAGTGTCAGAGGGAAACAATCTCTTCGATGAACAGCAACTGCCTTGAGCTGTCTGCAGCTAAAAGCAAAATAGTGCTGATCAAACAGAAGTGCCTCCAAGAACCAGCTGGGATGTGCTGGTGGTGAGCAGAGATGTCTCTGTTAAGGAGTTGCACATATCCACAGCTATGCAAAGCCTTGTAGAGTCTGGTTTGGCTCTGCGCAATACTTGATTGACTGGAAAACATTGGCTTCCAAAAACATTCTCTCTGGCTTGCTTGGAAACTAGGTATCTTCTTCCCAACAGAGGGTTTGGCTGTGGTGGCTTACATGTTGCTGCTTTCCAGGAGGGGTAGAATACCTTTCTGAGCATACCTTAAGGTGGTACAAATATGGCTGTACTGTTTCTCCCAAGCTTTGTCTACTATGAACACATCTGGCTTCTGGGAAAATATTTCCATTGTCTCCCCATTTCTCAGACAGCATCACTTTGAAACTCAATAATGTAACAGGTATATCAAAGTGCGATCTTAATTCTGTTTACTGTGATGCTTGACCTGCTGTGGTACAAGGTGGATCAAAGCTCTGCGTACGCAATGTGAGGAGGCTGTGTTACTGAACAATCTTCCAGGCAAAGTCCAACAGTAAGGATGGACAGCATCTTTTAAGTTTTTAAGGCTTAAAAATAAATGTGGAGCCATCTACAGTAGTTTGTGCTCTCGTGCTCTTCCCTCTTATCACAAACTTCCCAATGCTGAAGCAATCTTTATCTATCTTGCTAATCAAGCTCTTAAAATGTCTTTATTCTGGAAGATGTCTGATTGAAGAGGTCTATGCCATAATCCAATATAAATCCAGGTTGAAATAAGGAATGAATTATGGTTAAAAAATTGAATATATAGTTGTTTGCATACTTACTTCTTTCATTGTAAAGCAAAAAAGTGTAATGGTTGTGATGTTTTCTGCTTCTGCAAACTTCTCTTTAAGATTGAAACTACTTCTCTTCCCTGGCTATTTGCAACATGTTACTTCAGGCTGTCTGTCTCTTAATTTCATGGTGAAAATGCAAGAATTGGAGTTGTAAAACAACTTTGGCTCTCACAGGTGTAGGAGTAGCCTTCCCAAGCTTAAATGCATGTTTTCACAAAGGATTCAAGGAAACACTAAAGATCATCCATAAAAGCAGAATAGGAAATGCTGAAATAATTTGCATATGAAAATTAAGGTGACCTGTATTCTACAAGAGGGTGAAGTTTTTTTCCTTTATAAAAGGCAGCGTTATTAAAATTGGAAAAGCGTAGGACAGCATATGCTGCTGAATTAATATACATAGATTACTGCTTCTGCATGACAGAAGCACTTAAAGCAAATAGTCCCGGCAATTTGTTGTTTGTTAGAAAAGCCTTACAAAGTATTTATCTTTCTAGAACATATACTATTGCTAACTAGATACACTGGATGTTTACAACCCAGAAAAAACAATCTGAACACTAAAAATAATGTGCGGAAGTCTCAAAATTGGACATTATTAACAGGCAGCCTGATTTATTGTATTATTGCCGTGATTTTATGGAGGTATTTCCTGCATATGGAGGTCTGGGTGTCTGCTCCACAAGTTTATATTACTATCAAATTATTACAGGCTATTACAAACACTCGTTTGGGAGGATCCATTGACTTTAATGGAGCTGTGCTAACAGCTAAGTGTCTGTTCCTAAAAACGCAGGTCTCTGCAGAGGCTTCTATATCTGTTTGTCAGAGAATAAAGCTCACAGAGAGGAAAAGAGGGGTAAAGTGGAGTTTTTCTACCTAGCAATCTGTTTCTCATACCTCTGTCTGGCAAAGGAAACGCTGCTAACGGATTTTTGCAGAATCCTGTCTCATGAGGTATCTTCCACTTTGCACTTACGAGGCGAGGCACAGAACTGCTCTTGCAGTCGTATCTGTTTAACAACACTTCTAATTAAATCCGCACTCTGTACAGCCTGCTCTTGGGGTTGTCTGTAACCCCATCTGTTGGAGGCACCTCCTTGTTATGCAAGGAATGATCGGCCTCATCTGTCTATTAGAGTGGGTCCTCCACGGAAATTTGGGCTGGATCCAAGAAAAAGATCTGAGCACCCAACGCGAGGGTTAGTGGGGTTTTAGCAGCTGAAGCCCAAAAGTGCAATTCTGATACCCCTTGTGTTTGTTCACGGGGGTTTCCTAAGGACACAGAGATCAGCCATTGTCCTCCGGGGTTTCAGACGTGACAAGCACGGGATTGTCCATCTTCAGGCGTGTTCCTGCAGTCCTGCCTGGGGGGTTTCTGTCGTTATCCTCTGATGGGGCCAGATCTTCTGGGAACAAATGCGTAGGACAGTGTTTTAAATTACGGCTTTCACCACCTTTGTTAAAGATGGAGAAACTTATGCCCGTATGTCTAGCAACAAGGTTATTCGAAGAGCTAAAGATGAACTAAGCTCAGCCCAGACCTCTTCCTTCCAGCCGTTCTTTTGGCAGGGCACATTCCTGGCTCTGCTGGGGGCAGTGTGGGTCAGGGGATTCAGCATTTCCTCCTCGGTGGCCTTGCCCTCGCTGATGGGGCAGCATAATTTGATTTTTTGCACCTCTCCAAATCAACTTGGGCATGATTAAGTGATTTCTCATTACAAGCGTGGCCTTATGCAAGTGCTGAATGTTACTGGAAATGTGGCTTCTAAGTAGGGCCTGACGTTTTGGAGCGGAGGGAAGGAGGAAAAGCCGAAGTTGTACTTCTGAAAGTAGCTGCGTTGATGGCATCGATCTCATCGGTGTAAGGATCACATTAACATCTAGTAGAAAAAGTTTGTGTGGGTGCCGTTGTTCTGAACACTGTTTAACACTGATCTGAACCAACTTAACCAAATTCAGTACAGTCCTGATCATTGTGAGATCGGGGAAATAAAAATTAGTAGGTAACAGTAACTGGGTCTCTTCTGAAAGATGTGACTGCTGGAACTACAACAGTAGACTTGTACCCTCTTTAGTATTAACCTTGTTGAGGACAGAAATTAGATCTGTGCGTGTCAATTTTCTTTGCTTGATGGGTCTGACTAGCCCAAAACCTCTTAATCACGTCAGTGTGAAGCAATGTGGTGTAAGTGCTGTCCTCCAATGCAGAACTAGGGCTCTCCTGGCCAAGCCCATAGTAGGAATTTGTAATAGTGTAGTCTTCAGTTTGTGACAGAGGAGGGAGCTGACTTCTTCACGACTTTATAACTAGTTACTTGTTTCTAGGAAATGCTTGCTTAAGTGAAGTAATGTGAGCAGTACTCAAATATTTCTGCATTAATTTAAAAACTCAATGCAAAAAATCATTCTTAGGTTTCTGGACTGACTGCTTCTTACTTTGATTAGTGCTTTACTGGCAATATGAAATATTCACCTAAAATTAGGAAGATGTTAATTTCTTGTGTATTTGAGTATTGCATGAGAACTTACATGTTGGACAGTGGCCATATGCAAGATTTAAGTGGGAAAATACAACAATTTTGTCCTATAGACGGTTAATGAAGTTAATGCTTACTGCATACGCTTGTTTTAAGACTAGATGGGAAAACTTCTGATTCATGCTTAGAAGTTTGGAAAAACTGTTGTATAAAGTTTTGGACTTGTCCACTTCAGCCTTTTTCTTTTTTTTTTTTAAACTTCAGTGGAAATTTTTGATTGTCAAAAGCTGAAAAGAGATTAAGCTTTCAGGGTTTTCTGTTCTTGATTTTAATTAAACTGACTTCTGTAGAAACTTCATTGAGAAGATTGGTGTTGAACATTTAAAATGACATATACTTTTACAAGTTTTGCATAGCACTGTTTCTGTGAAACCCTGTGGGAGGAGAGGTAAAATGGGGGAGAGACAATCTGCAGGACTAGAACCATATGGTTAAAGAGATTGGTGCTTGAATAAGCGTGCCAGAAAGTTAATATGGGGATTTTAGAGTATGAGCTGTGAAAACTGGAAACAAGAGTGATGTAAGGTGGGGGGGGGGGGAGGAGAAGGAGAAGGAAAAGTTGTCTGCCTATATCTACATTTGAAGCAGCTTTATTAACAAATCTCTTGTGTTCACCTATACAGCTCCTTTCAGCCTGGAAGCATTGAGACAGAGAAAAACTGAGCAGATTTCTTATGTACCAACTTCAATCTGCAAGATATTAAGCCCATTAGATATTCATATTTTTAGAAAACTGTTAAATAAGGTGTTGGAACATATTCACAGATATTAAGATTTCTTACTGCTTGGAACGTCTCAGTGGCAGCAGGGATGGGATCCAGGACATTGCTTAGAAGGTTTGAGCTTTTATCCTTGAGCTGATAAGGGGAGGAATATCAGTAAATGTCGTTCAAGACCTAATGCAGCTCCATCTGGCTTCTGGCATTGGGTCTATCAGCCCATGAGCAAGTCCCCATTGGATTTCCTCTGGGACAAAGTTAATGGGATTTAAGTCCAAGTCAGTAGGTATCTTGATGGGGTTATATCTGGAATTGAAGCAAAGATCCTTGAAGCCAAGAAGTTGAGTTGGAGAAAAGCGAGCAGTGCTTGTCATTCGGGAGCTGCTCACCCTGTGTGATCTATGTGTTAGAAGAGCACTGTGCTTATCACTGAATTCAGGATGAGTTAAAAGGAGGTTTTGCAGCTCACATGGTAGAATTATATTTTGTTTCTTCTCTTAAGGTATCTCAATTTTTGCTTTGTGAAAACAGGATGGAGAAGCAAGGATCTGGTATCTTTCTCATGGCCCCCCACTTTTCATCACACTGCTTTTTCTATCTGAGTTTCATTTTGGGGCAGCATCTGAGTTTGTTTTGGATATCACTCATAGCCCAAGCTATGATTCTAAAATGAGCTGGGAAATCTGGAGGTTTGTATATCTTAAAAATAGGCAAATCTGATCTTTAGGACTGTGTGCAAAGAAACAAAAGAGAGCCTAATTTGGTTCCAAAAATACCCCACCAAAATCCCCCAGAACAAGCCCAGGAACTGTTGCAGTTTTTCTCCAAGAGGTAGGAGATGGGAGATTATGCAGAGCATTGATTTGGAGCATGAAATTCCTGTTTTGATGGTGGCCCTTTTTAGGAGCAGGAACAGCTTTTCTTGTGCTTTCCAGCATATGTTTTCTGGTAAATTACCTTCCACGTTCTTTGGAAGACGGGCTTAGTTTGTGAAGCAAAACAATGATATTCCAAATTTGCCTTTTTTCATAAACTGAGTTAACTAGTAAACAAGTGGTTCTTGCCCATTTGCTGTCTTGTTCTACAGATGGAGTTTTCATTTTAACAAGTCTAATGCAAACCTGACCAGAACTCCCTTTTTCTTCTGCTTTTATCTCACTTTCCTCGCCTTCTGTCACCTGTGGGTCCCAGTTCTGTATTTGCACTATTTACTCTTCTTTTGTGAGACAAAGGTCTGTACGGTGTCTGGAGGTGACTACACTAGCTGCTCTGTGTACGAAAGGGTATGCCAAGAATGATTGTAAAGGCAGTGAAAGAAAAAGAAAACCCAATTATAAACAGGTGAAATTTTGTCTTTCATGATTTTGATGCCTTTTCATCATCAATTTGTTACACAGCGTGAAGGTAATTCTCCTGCTGGTGTATATGGGCATTAGTCTGAAGTTGGATCAGTGATAAAATAACATTTTGTTATTTCCACATTTGTTTGTGGAAACACTTGAAAGAAAGTAACAGATGTAAGGGCTGCACCTGAGACATCTTAATTTGATGTTTGTGTAGTTTTAGGTACACCATGGAAGATGATGGACTGCTCCTATTATCTTCTTGTCTGACTTCATCAAGTGTTGTCAGAAATACCAGTGAAAGTTCAAGCTATTGGAATGAATAGTGGGGTTTTTTCCCCCCTTGTTGAAAATAATGTAACTAGTTTCAATTCAAAATATCAGTACGGTAAAATCAGTGATATTTCGCCCCAGTAACGTTAATGTAGGAGATTAAATTGTCCCTTTACTTACCGAGTAATGTTTATCTGGGGAACTATCAATGCCCTATGGTCGACAAAGGAAAAATTCCTCTTAATGCTCTCACTAATGTCTCCACACCAGTGAGGATGGATGTTAGCTGATTGTACTGAATTAACTGCATAATACTGAGTGGCGTACTCTTGGCACAGTGCTTATGGTAAAATACAAGTGCCTATTCTCTGTTAAATGAAGTAGTGCAAATTAAGACGGTATTCTGCTAAGATTTCATAGACTTTTTTTATGAAGCAGTCATACTTTCCTGAGGGTGGACTCTACCTAAATGTGAATGAACTCCTGAACTCTTTCTTTAATTAGTACTACACAGCTGGGACATGAGAAATTAATAGAGGTTGGGTTTGTCCATTTGAACTAATGTGTAGATTACCCTAAGCAAATGCAAGAGGACTGCAAGATCCAGTGGAAAGCTAAAGTCTACCAGGGAAATATTGGCTCTGGAATCCGTGTTTTAATCTGTGTTTCTTTAAGTCGGTATTAGCCCATCCCCTCGAACCCGAAACAAAAGAGAAATAAACCCAATAAACAAGCAAAACCCTCCCCCCAGCCTCAGTTGCACCTTTACTAGGAAACTGACTGAATTTTGGTTTTGAAATATTGGACAAACTGGTGACGCGTTTCACCTGGTCAGTAGCTTTTAAAGTTCTAGCATTGCAACAGAGCTCTTAGGTTTCTACCCAGGATGGAGTCCGTCTGCTGACCACAGGCCCGTGGGCTCTCTGCTCTGACTTGGATCCGTTTGTGCCCATGCCTTCAGTAATTCAGGATAACACTGCAGGTTATCGTTCTGAAGCCAGTGCGCCAGAGTCCTTGAAAAGGGAAATGCGTTTTGACTGCCGTGGACTTCTCCCTGCAGCAGCTTTGAACGGAGTATCAGTCCATCTAGCAGGCTGGCCGAATGACTTCAGCTATTTGCTGCAATCCTGTAAGGCAATGCTGAAGTGCTTGTTACTACGATTTAATGGGCTGTAATTCTGTCACTTTTAACAAAGCACTTTATTTTGGTGAAGTCCAGCTTGCAGTGACTCACTTGGTAGCATTCTTTGCTCTTTCATGCAAATTCACTTTTATTTTAAAACTGATCCAACATCCAGAAAGGTTGGGGGACTGACCTATGCTCACTGCACAGTTTTGGTGTCAGAATTGAAAGAAAAATATGGAAGGAGTAAGCTAAGTTTACCTTTTGTTGGGACAGTACAATGGAGTAACCTTGAGACTTACTTGGGGTGTCTGGAGGGTGTACATAGGGATGGGAGGTGATGTATTTGTTACAGGAAACCTGTGATGCTTTCTGAAGCTTGCAGTTAAATTAACTGGCGAATGGCAAGGAATGACAGCAGGCCAGAAATGGGCAGTTATACCCATCTGTTAGTTATGGGCTTGCAGGGCATTTGTCATCCTTGGCTCTCCAAGCAGCACGTAACAAGCATCATTAACTGAATTTAACAGGTGGGCAAGTGGCAACAGGTACGGCTGAATTGTTCAAGTCATGCATTGAAGATTGAGAAACTAAAGCTCTTGTCTCATGTCTGGCTTTGGATGCTGGCAGCTTACTGCTGAAGAACATACTCTACCGCGATAAAGGCTTCATTCGAGCGCGCTGTCTGCCTTTTTTCATCTCATTATGTGTAGTCTTAAAATTACCAGTCCAACTCTGAAATACAACTCTTAGAAATGGTTGTATGCTCTCGGGGGCTCAAACAAAGCCTGTTGCTGGGAGTTTGTGGGCAAGTACAATTCATCTCCAAACATGGAGCAAGTCCCATCTGTGCCTTCTGACAGCGGAGTTCAGGAGAGCATCCCCCTACCACAGCTTTAGCAGGTGAGCTTGTGTTCTTGTTAGAGCTGTGAGCGGCTGTTACCAAGGGTTAGCGCATGTAGGCTCTGCAGCCTCTTTGCATCTGATGTACTAATTAGTGAGCTCCATGGACTGTTAATGAGCTGTATCAATGCCATTTTCCCCCTATAGCCCATGAAATTAAAGTAACCGAATCAGATACTTAGTGACAAAAAAGAATAATTCCAAACCATAATTCATCGCAGCCATTTTAAGTTATTCAGCAGTTACCTACGTCTAACACAGTACTAAATTGTGTTAATTCGCTGGACCGCACTAATGGCCTGACCCAGCAGGACAGCACATCCAACTGCACTCTGTAGAGCTCGGCCAGCATGAGCTGGCTGCAGAGAGGCAGTTTTTAGTCTGTGTTGAAGCCTTTACTATTTTTTCTTCCTTTAATAGTTAGAGTCCTAGGCTGATTTTCTCCTATCCAGTTTCATGCCTAGAATTAACTGTGCCCATATATAAAGCTTAGCAGATGTTCAAGGAACCAAATCAGATACTTAGCTCCAGTCTGACTTTTTTTAAACTGTCACTAGCAAGAGAGGGTTTCTGCTGTAAATGCTTCTTGGTACTTGGAGGCACTCTCCTCTAATGGCCTAACTCAGCCCAAAATTATAACCTTTGCTGTGTATGATTTTTAAAACACCCAACAAGCCAGCAACCCTGTACTTTGAAGGCTATAAGTCCATAAGAAGGGCCTGAAAGTGGAAGGGTATTTCAGCTAATGCTCTCTTTCTAGTGATACTGCACCCAACTCATCCCTTTTGCAGGAAGAGTAGACTGGAAGTTGAAATCTTGCTTTTAATGTCATTTAGGTCCTGAAATTCTAGACAGTCATTAGAGAAACTAAAAAATGGAGTCAAGTTCTATATTGCCCTCCATCACATCAAACAGCATGACTGCTTATCCCTTAAATCTCCTGTGTGGTTTATTATGCAGTGTAATTTATTTACACATTAGTTCATCAACAAGTAGCCTGTGAGTTTACATGGAAGGAGCACCGGCCAATGCAAATTCAAGGCACCATGCACTGAGTAAAGAAGGGAAAGAAATGACTCCTTTGCAGAACATTTATGGTACTTATATGTGATAATCAAGTCCTAAATCCCGGCCCTGTCTTCTTAATAGACATTTTGCATTATCAGCCATCACTGTTCTGTTCCAGGTGCCAACCTCCTGGGTGTCCTATGGGCTTGGAGCCCTTTGCTGGTCCCTTGAGGTCCAGAATGCTGTTTTAGGTGTCCCCAAAAGTCTGGTGGCTGCTCTGCACTGTCTGAACTGAACCATAATGTCCTTCCAAAGCCCTCAAAAGATTGTATGTCAGAGAGATTTCACTGGTAATGTGCTTCATCATCTGGCCAGGATCTGTTTTGATGCCTCTGAACACTAGACTTCCAACTGCTGAATGCATCAACAATTTGAAGGGGTACATTGCTTCTAAACTATTTTATTGACAGTTGCAGTGATTCACTGTAAAGGGCTCTCATAAGCTCCTGGGTGTCCCTTTAATTAATTTTTTTTTTTTTAATAATCTTCTACCAAGCTGGAATGTATCGGGAAATCCCTTCTTGTCTTTGAATGAGCCCATCCCATCTTGCAGTCTGCCAGAGGTGACCTGTGCCATCAGCAGCAGCATTTTTGTTGAACATTTTTTCCCCTTTGTCTGAACCAATGACTAATATACAGCAGTTACAAGAAAAACCTGTAAAATGCTGCTTGGTTTCCCTGTCAGCGTCCATTGTCACAGAGCATAGTATAGACATGAAATAAGACAAAGGCTCTGTTACTGAATTATTAGGTAACCTTGGGTGAGCCATTTTACTGTCTGTACTTAGACTGTGCTCCTCACCACCCTGCCATAGCTCGGACAATGTGCCTTAGATCACAGCACGCAGACTTCTAGTTACTGAGGATGTTTTGGCAGTAGGTAAATCTTGTCTGTGGAATGAATCCCATGTAATTGTGAAGGATGGGGAAAAAAAAAAAAAAAGATTTAGAACAAAGTTGCCTTCTAACTAGTGTGCCAAGTGGGAATGCATCCGTAGGCTCAAATCCAGCTGTTTGGGCTTTTAAACTAAGGCTGGAGGAATGGCTTTGAGTTCTGAGCCTGAACCATTAACAACAATCCCACTTCTGGTTGATGCAGTTGCAGCTGGGAGGGAAGGGGTAGAAAGAGAGTTTTTGAAGAGGAAAGACTGATTAAAATGCCTCATATTTTAGAGCAGTAGGCATCTGTTGTGACTTGCATTAATAAGCGTAAGAGTAAAAGAAGGTGTATAGATTCATACAGATCTGCCAAACGTTTTTTTTTTGTGCACTGGTCTTTCAGCAAGTTCTGGCCAGTGCCAAAGCTGGATTTTGTAACTTGATGAAAAAACTTTGCAATACTGAGCAATATTGTGCATTCTAAACAGGCACCGAGACAAGATTACAGCTTCATTCCCTATTAGCAGCTGTGGATGACTTAGTGTAAAATATTGTTTCTGAAGATGTATACTGAATGAGAGGAAGGAGTGAGGTTTATCTCTCCACAAATGTGTCTCTCAGGGGAAGGAGAAATCTAGATTATTTTCTGTAGTACCCCAGAGAAGAAGATAGCTTGATGTAAACCAACTTTGATTTATGTAGTTATTATAACCTGATCACAATGAATAATGCAATATCGCTTACTCATAACACATCCACATTAAATGGGTATTCTGGGAAAACGAAATTGTCTTGTTGCCAAGTGCAGCGATATCTTTACAGACATGTGGACAAGTTTGCTGCTTATTTTACAAAGCCAGTGAACCAGTTTACACTTCTGTGCACCGTTTAAGTCATGCTAAACACATTTCATTACAAGTTAGATATGTTTACAGCTGTGTGATTCTTTCTAGTAATCCATCTACTTGTAATTGTTTTATATGTACATTGTGTTTTTTCAGAATGAAATAGAGCTGAACACAGCTGCCAATATGGGGATGAAGTGGACGAGGGACAAAGCTGGGCTGGAAAAGTAGAGGCGAGTCACAACCTTACGGAGGAAATACATTCAAATTAAGTACTTCCATTGTGTGAAGTCATGGAAATATTGTGGGGTCTTCACTAGAGCCACGTAGTCCCATTCAACATGACACATAAGGCATCATCATACTTTCCGATACCTAGAATGTTTTACTAGAAAGCAGTCCTCCAGTTTTTCACGAAGAAACAGCTACCTAATGGAGATCTACTGCTTCAGACGTGTGTGAACTGAATATAATTAAATGAATGAGCTGCAATCTGCCTTTGTTGGCAATATTTCATTTTTCTAGATGCAAAGCAAAATTCTAGATCCAATCTCCTCAGAAATTTCCTGCTGGCTGGGAGTTCTTTTCAGGGTTCTTTTATCACCTTTTGAAGCAGCAGTGACATACATATTAATGGTTTGGTTTTTTTTTTTTAAATACAGGAATTAAGATCCAAACACTTAGCACTAGCTGGCTAATTTCCTGTGTGAACAACACCCTGTTGGAAGGGATCTTGTACCTGGAACTCCAGTCCACTGGAGACTCCCTGGCAAAGCCCAGCAAAACACTCAAATAATTTTCCATATGCACCAGAGGTACTTCAGTGGGTGAGCTATCTTATCAGTCTTGGATAAATTGGCAGCACTTTTTTTCCTACCAAAAAAAAAGTTCAGGACATACTGTAAGAAATTTCTTGTGCTGTTGTGCTGTGCCTTTACTAGATTATCTGTTTCTAGAGGTTATCAGAGTCACAAATGGCAAGTTCCTGGCAATGGCCCAGGCTTTCTGGTAATCATCCCAAGCTGCATGATAGTACTTTCAGCTACTGCTTTTAAAAAAGAGCAAAGTTTGTGTTTATTTGATGGCAAGTTCGGTGTCCCTGTAAAAGCAGCTCATTGGAATTCTTTGTTTTAGGGCAGAGAGCAGAAAAACACAACACGAGAATAAAATAGGGCAGCTTTCCCTGAAGGCTCACTTTTTGTTTGCAAAGGAGAAATTTGCCAGATGAGACTTTGTGCAACTGTATCTGACCTCTATATCCCTGTTAAATAACAAACAAATAAGGGGTGGGATTGTTTGGAACTGAAGTAAAATAGGCTTGCTTTGCCATAGTGTAGCGGAAGCAACATATCTTAGTTTTAAAAAATAGCCAGTTTTAAACCCCCTGCCCCAAGATATGAAAAATAGCCTCTCCCCTCCAATTTCTAAATAGTTGGCTATTTCCAGATACTTTTTTAGATCAGTTGCTGAACAAAAGTATTGAGGGCAGGGGTAAACTTGCTTTGGGCTGAAATGCAAATTTTAGTTTCTAAATCCAAATGTCTGTTTCTCGTGTGGAATAGTTTGTGCTTCATGTATAAAGAATGACATTTTAGACACTCAGAAATCTAGCTCTTGGTTATCTTGCTTTTCTGATCAGTTGGGAGGTGCTGAAGACTGACAGGTCTCCCTCCCCACACCCATTTCCAGGATGGTCCAGGGGTTTGGGCCGTCACGTAGGACAGCAAGCCTCCAGTTTCAGTTTCCCTCTCTGCGTGAGAGTATTCTCAAACCACGACTGAATCATGAAACCCAGGAAAGTCAAAAGACATTTTTCCACTTTACCCAGCCAGATGCTGACCAGTTCCAGCTGAGGCTAACAGCTCCTTTTCTTCATGGTGTATTTCCAGTATCAGAAGGAGCATGGGAATGGCTGAGCAATCCTGCCTGGTTTCGAAGGCATAGCACTGAGAGGCAGGAATCCAAATACTCAGATTGCATCATTCCTTTGAAGTCACTCCTTCTTTGACTTCAGTTGTGGTAATGATTTATATCAGCTGGTATTTAGAGCCAAAAATAGAACTGTTTTGATGTGACCTTGGACATGCATATTGGATCACCTATCTGGGTTTCGGATGATCCACTTCATAAACAGTCGCATTATTTCCCTCGAGTTTTAAATTGTTACCTGCTCCATGGGCTGTTAGAAGCCAAAATTTTCAGGAGAGACCATAGGAAGTAGATGCTAATTTTTGATACTCGAATTAAATTTTGAGTTAGGCTTTCTCGGAAGATCTCACAGGGAGAGCTTTGTAAGTTTTAGGTGTTATGCAAATGATGACTATTACTGTTCTCTCTCAGCACATCAGATCCTGATTTGCTGTTTGGATTATCTAATCACTGTCAGCCCAAGTGTTTGGAGTGGAAGTAATTACAGCAGTACTTTCAACTAATTCCTATTCATGGAGCAGTAGTGAAAATGTTGATTTGAGGGATAAGTGAGCAAAGTATTCATGATGGAATAGGCACCTAAGAGCATTTGGGGCTGGTTCTTGTTGCTGCTGTCAGGCAGCTGTAACACTGTAAACAGTTCACATGCCGTCTTCAACTTGAAATACTGACAAGTCTCAGACGTGTACTAGATCATGATGGCATCAAAGACCTGATTACTTCTTCTGTCGTGTAGTTCATAACAGGGTCTGTGATTAGCTCTCTGTCTTGGGCACAACATCATCTCTTCTGTGCATTGACTGCTTTGAAGGGCTTTCAGTGCTCCTAGGCAGGTGCTGCCAAATTGGTTATTCATAGAATCATAGAATGGTTTGGGTTGGAAGGGACCTTTAAAGGTCACATAGTCCAACCCCCTTTTTTTATTGCTTTATTGCTAGAGGTTTAGGCTATCACGTAGTTTATGCTCTGTTAAGATGGTGCTGGAAGTTCACATGTGAGATACATGTGTCATGGGAGTAGAGAAATGGGACTGTGATAGCAGTACCCATTCTTGATGCCTCCATTATCTCATTTTTGAAGGTGCTAAGCAGGTTTCAAGTGAGGGGATATATCTTCTTTTTCAGTTTGTTTATATAAGCTCAGCAGAGAGGAGTTAACCGTCAGATCGCTAACATTAAAGGGATTCCAAACTGTATATTCAGGCAAAAAATTGTTCATTGTCTATAATCAAAACAAAATACTTTATTCTACTTTAAACTACTGTTGTGGACTCCCTAAGAGGAGAGAGCTGACTAGCTCATACAGAAGGAGGAGGAAGTTCAGGGGAAGGACCTTCACGACCTGACTTTCCTCCAGTTTGCTCAAGTTAGCGTGATGAATGCCATTTGTTCTTTACAGGTGTAGTTACTTGGGTTGTGATGATATTGTCCTGAGGCACTGGCATAATGTATTCCAACCCGAGGACTCTTTTGGTAGAGAATTGTTGTAGTATGGGCTTGGAACCAAAACTTAAAGACCGGTATTTATATTGTATGCTGATTTGGCTTTTGCATCCTTGGAGGTACTTACATGTAACAGTTTTGGGTTTTGGGTTTTTTTTGTTGTTGTTTGTTTGTTTTTTTTTTTCCCCAGCTGTGCCCTGATTCTGATCTAAATCCAAGAATTAGTCTTGGATTAGTCATTGTTGAACTACAGTAATAAATTCCAATAGCACCAACTTATAGCCATCTCCCATGCTTGACTGGAGTTGATTGTTAATAATACTTATGCTCCTAGTGGCATTTGGAAGGGTGATAACCATACTGGATCTGTGCCCAGCTGGAGGCAGAGAAAAACTTTATTTGCTTATTTGTATTAGAAAGTTATTCTCCTGTTCCGCCCCTAATTCTGTGTGCTGCTGAGCTCACTGGAGCACAGCTACAGCTTTGAGATGCTTGCTGACCCAGAGAGGTGCTTCTGAGTGCAGATGGTCTGAGTAGATCATCACATTGTAGTTGTCCTCGTGTGTGTTGTACAATGGCAAATGCGTTACTAAAGGATTCTGTTCTCTTCTATGGTCTTCTAATTGCTAAAGTTAAAAATACAGGTTTTTGAAAAGCAAAAGGGCTGAATACTGAAAGTTTTGACAATCTTTTTTGGGTGGCGTTTTAGAGAGTTATTCTTGCCAGGTGTGATGAGGTTATCTAGGCCCAGTGAACAAGATTCTCAGAAGGCAAACGTAGAAAGTCTCCTCCAGTAGAAGTGGGTGCATATCTGAATTGCTTTTTTGGTGGTAAGCTGTAATGTTGGTCAGTGTCTAGTAATTTTTGAACAATTCAATTCAAACCCTTGCATTAAACAGAACAGGTTGAGTGGCCAATAAGCTGGAAAATTGGAAGAAAATCTTGATAGGTTCAGCTGGTGCCTGGCATCAGAGCAGCCTGCCCATATGCTAAATGCTTCTGCAGCCAAGTGGGCCAGGAGTATGAGTGCCCACATGCGAGGCAGAATAGTAAAGCTGGGGGGGAGTAATGTGGTTCTCTGAACAGCTTTATAGCAACAGCTAAAAGCTGGTGAAAGCAGCACAGCTAGTCAACAATCATTTCTGGGTACAGAAATAAAGCGATAGCTACTTTTCATGGACATAATTGTTTTGTGCTCAATACATTGGTTAGAAACCCAAAGGGTTCAAAGGATGGAGTTGCCTTGTCTGCTGGTTACCTGTTGGGTGCTGGCTTAGCTGGACGCAGTGAGGTGTTTTGATGGGTTTCGTCACTGATCACTCCAGTGAATTTGTGCTGCACTGGAGCTCTGCCAGAGCTGTGAACTACTTAATAATGGCTGATCAGATTTTTTGCTTTGAAGTCACACTAATTTTAGTGGCAGTTTTGCTTTATTTCTAACTTACCAGGTGTTACTTTGAAATTACTGATTAAATGTAGGCTGTGAACAGTTGGCAAGGCTTATAATTCTTTCCTTCTGTACAGACAGTATGGTATCTAAGCTGAGAGCTATGGTTTTGAATGTAAGAGGAGGGTAGAAAGTGCACCACAGTTAAAGAATAGGTGGGAAGATTGCAAGAAACGGTGGCAGAAGTTTGAGAGATGAAGTGGCTTAATGCTGTAGATGGAAAGGTGCTTTTTCAATCACTCTGCACAGAGTCTGCTCCAAGTGACTTGAATTGAAATTCAACTGGACCTTGAAAGCAAAACGCCCGTTGTCAGAATAGTCCTGGGTTCTACAGTTAAACAATCTGTCTTTTTTGTTACCTGGTGATTCAGTTCCTTCTCCCTTATGTATCTTCATTTACCCTTATACATAGAATATACGCTTACAGTTTTATCTCTCATACTTGCGTGATGGAATGTCCATTCCTACTTGTCTGCTCAAGCTTGCTTCATGTCTGTCTTAAGCATGCAAGACTGGAACCAGTAACAAATCCACATGGAAAAGTGTGTCACTTTATTTTTAAAAAGCTGTTTCCTAGAAAGCCCTGCATTTGCAAGCGTTAATTGCAGCTCTTTCTTCCTAGCACCTTTCACTCAAGCATGCACTGTCTTCATAAGAATTTCTGACTGTATCGTAATTCCAAAGAAATAGGATATAACTACCCACTAGCTTGATTTTATGTTTTGTCTAAGCTACTGAGAATCATTAATTGTAGCTCCAGAGCAACAGCCGATTTATGAGTTTAACTTCTATGTGAACATTAGTGATATTCAAGTCATTGGAGATGCCAAGTTTACTCTCTTGTGTTTTTAGATTTATCAGAGATGCTGGTTAGTATTCAAAAAAGCTTCAAGCAAAGGACCGAAGAGGCTGGAGAAATTCTCAGATGAACGAGCTGCTTACTTTAGATGCTATCACAAGGTAAGACTTGGTAATATGGCTGTTTCTCAAACTTTTGGTTTTTTTTTAACATACAACCAAGAATAAAATCTGAAGGTGACATGTATTAATTAGCCTGAAAATTGGAAATTTTTTTATCAAGGTCCTAAACCCACTTGTATGTTCTTTCCTGCAGTGAAGTAGAGGCAGAGTAAGTGTTCTATTTTCTGCTTTGTAGCAAACATCTTGCCAAGCTAATGGAAAATGACTTTATTTTTAGAGAAGATGTCCTTTCCTCTCCTCACCCCTTTAAAATCAGATCTGAGATACTTTGCAGTGACTACTATTCTTCATAATTACAGTGACGACCATCAAAAGTGACGTGGATTCAAAAAGCTGGGTACTTAGAGGTTCCCATTTTACTAGGATTTTGGATCTGTGGGAAGACAGTAAACAGCTACAGAAATGAAGGACAACATGCAAATTTTTCTTGCAGTGATGGTGTGAAAACCTTTGCTAAATTCACCGGTATTAAAAGAATGAAGTTTTTCCCTCTAATCGCTCTGGAGTTATGTGCACATTTCATATTCATCTGAGAATTTACATGTGTAATTCTCCTGGGCATGGAGATGAAAATAAGAAACCCTTTAATTTATAATCATTGTTGGCAAAAGCTTAATATATTAGAAGATTAGGAATTATGTGCATAAATTCCTAGGAGTCGGCGAGCACAGCTCAGCTTGAGGCTGATCTGCACTTACTCACTTTGACATACATTTAGGATGAAATCTTGAGGGAATTCTGAATCTGAATTCAGACTTGTCTGTCCACATGCCATGTAATCTGTAATTGATTGGTCATAAAACCTGTGGCTATTTGTAGTAAGTCATGCCCAGAAATAGTTCATTCAAATTTATATTAAGCAACTTTCAAAAGTAATGAGAAGTGCATTTTTTTTTCATTTGATGTGTGTGAGGGTTGCACAGTGTGTGTAAGACAATTTCCAGCTTTGTGTGAAACACTGCATTTATATTAGTATGGCTCTGTCAATTATTGATGCAAATCTGTATTCCTTCCATTGTATTAATGCAATATATTAGCAGCATACACTGACTTAAAGTTCACATTAGGTAATGGATATGAAATCCAAGGGGAATCTAAATGAGGCTGGACTTTTTTCTCTTCTTTCAAGAAGTTCTGTAGGTTAGCACTTGTTTGTCACATACGTAACCCAACAGCAGGTTCCTGCGTCTGGATCTGCAGGCTGAAGCACCACAGAAAGCCTCACTAGCTTGGAGGGATTTTCAGTTTTAAGTCAAGCTTAGTCTATAGTTAACAGTTACTTAATTTTAAGTTATTGCTTCTTCTATAAATTTAGTTTCTGGATTTCTCTGGTAGCTTATTTGACAGGAATAAACAATGGTCAAACTCCACAGTCAGTCACTGGGAATTGACTGTTTAGTAGCTGCCAGGTTCATGCTTTCTGCTTTTGAAATCTGTAACTGTACATAATCAGATCTGTAATATTAACAGTTATAGACATTAAAGCAAACCCTAGTCTCGGCTGAAGTTTTGAGAAACATTGTCATCGCAGTAGGACATCTTACCCACATATTTTATGTGTGTTTTACCAGAACCTAGCCAAATCTAGGGGTTATTTCAGGCAGGATGAAGGCCTAGACCCAAATGTCTTGAGGGGAAGTGTGCAGAGAGATTTCTACCTTTTGGAGGAATAAAACAAATTTGAATGCAGTGTGTACTCCTGAAAGCACTGGTTCCAGCAGGGGTGAACTGGTATGTTATTTCCTAAGTCTCCTTTGGGAGGCGGGTGGGGTGTCTTGGGGTCCGAGTCTTAAGCTGAATATATCTGAGATGATCAGCCTGAGCTTCTATGGTTCTTTGGTGTCTTGGACCTGCCGAGCTAGACTGCCAGCTCCAATCACTCTGAGCCCTTCCCCTAAACTTCTGTCTGCTTCAGGACCCGAGTATGTAGACCTAAATGACAGGATGCAATGCTGTGGTTTCTGCCAGAAAGCCTGTAGTCCTCCGGTATAAAACGGAGAGATCTCTCTTCCCAGCACCGTGCCAGGTTGGATGCTGTGGATGCGCTTGCTGAGCACCACTGGGTTGCAGACAGGCTGGACGACCGGGCAGCGATCTTGCTGCCGTTCACGGGAGCTACCCTGGGAAGATTGCCATCAGCGTTTGTTCTCCACGTTTATCACTCCTCTTTGCTTCTCTGTAATGAAGTAGTGCTAACGAAGTAGAGTGGCCTGGGACAGGGGGTTGTCACTTATGCAGTGTTGCTGTTTGGCAGTGGGGCACTGCAGTGTCCCCAGTTTTTCACTGCGGTGGTAAATGAGGCTGTCCTCGAGTTGTGGAGTCATCGGCCGTGCAAGTTGACAGGTTCTGTTTGTTTTTAATTAACCTTACTGAAAGGAAGCTAATGAATATTAAATAGCATTTTCTGGCTAAAGTGTGTTAACTTGCAAAGAGCGCAGGTAGATAAAAATAAGTTTCTTTTTAAAATAAGCTTTGTAAATGTGTGAAATTCTAAGGTGGTGAATGATGCAGCTTCTAACAGTATTAAATATGAGGTGTTGAAAAAGGGGAACATGTCACTGCTGCTCTATACCATTCTGTAGTTGAACTGATTCTTATAAAAAGCATAGTTAATTATTGATTAAAAAACCCCCAACAAACTACTTAATATGGCAGAGTCTTCAACTAGCACTACTTGTCACCTGGTTTTGATCTGTAATATTAATGGGACTTTGGTACTCAAGACATCATCCAGAGGCCTAGGACAGTCATCGCTGTTGTCTTGATACACATTTGGTCAGCAAGAGCAGCTGTTGTAATAACAGCTTGACGGTGCGTAGAGACTTTTCTGTGACTATTCTAATTCTGTTACTCCTGGACAGAAGGCTGCTTCTCGCTGTCTCTGACAATAAAGTCAATCCGACAAATGAGAAGCCCAGCCAGTCCCGTTAACATGTCAGGTGTCGCCGTGTCATAAGCTTGTGCTAATGAATCTAAGGATGAATGCAGTTCAGTCTGAGAGATGATGCTGTAAGTGGAAAACCTGACTTACAGATTACCAGTGTTTCAGAAATATGGTCGTTAACTTCCTACCTAGGTTCTGAAGTGATTCTCAAATGCTGTTGAAAGCAGTATCAAATCTAGAAAATTGGGGAGCCCCCGCTCACCCCATCAATCTCAGGAAAGGTTTAATCTGTCATAAAACTGTAGAGGGTAGAAAAAGAAAAATGATGAATGAAGCTGATTTTTCAATAGCACCTGCCTCCTTCACTGAAGTGTTAAATTGTTTCATTTTGTTGCTTTTTTTTTCTTTTTTTTTTTTCTGTGATGAATTAAAGTGCAAATGTTACTTTGATTTATTAGTGGAAAGAGGCTGTCCAGACCATTTGTTCCGTTGGCACCATGGTGGTACCAGTCACTGGACCTGAGCTGCTTTTATATCGGGGGGTCCAATTTGTTCGCATTTGAATGCATGATGTATGTGTCCTCCACTGCAGCCCTGCACCAGGGGCTGAATTTTGACATCCTTGCCACCAGAAGTTTAAAACAACAAAAGAAATAAGTACTTTTTTTTTTTTTGGTAAAATATTGACCTTTAAGTACTTTCTGATCTTGTTCTATTTTTTTTAAAAGTGGAAAGGTTAAAGTGTCCTAAAGTACAGGTCATCTGAGAACAGTCATCTGTGGCTTATGAAATGAACTGGAAATTTGCATACACAAAGCAAATTGCTCACTTAATTCATTTGGTCCCACAAGGGAGAGAAAATAATTAGGATCTAGGCTACAAAATCTACGCAGAGAGTTGCCTTTCAGGTAGCTGTCTAGTTTTCACTTGTTAAATGTAAATAATCAACCACAAATTACCATATGCTTTAACAAAATGATATTGGAGGAAGGAAGAAATTCTTATTTCTCCAAGTGACTTTTGACTTTGCAGTGTGCCAGAAGAATCCTTAATATTCCAATACAAAACCAACTAATTGCATACTGCTGACAGGAATATACTGATTCCTTGAGGGGTTTTAAGTTTTAATCCGATTGTATTAATCTTGCCTTGAAACAGCAGAAGTAATTTAAACAGTCTTTCTGTCTAGTTATGGAATAATCCATTTGGAAAATTGAATTGTGTAATTTGTAATTGTTTTCCAGTCTTGCTAATGCAAAACTGTATCGGTAGCAAATTAAATGTTTAAAGTATGACCACTCTGCTAATAACTGGCTGTTAAACATTTATTTTAATGAATACTATCACTTATTATGAATGAAATGTCTAGTTTGAGGCTTTAAAAGAATTAAAGTAACTTGTCAGGATATTTTGGTATCTTCACTATAATGACATACAGCGAGGCTCATTGCAAGTCTGTGGGGCAGGTACGTGTCCTTCCCTATGGAAGGACATATCTTGTGCATGGGTCCACTGATCCTGTGAGTGAAGGAGCAGCCTCTGAGAGTGATGGTAGAAACTGAATCTCTAAATCTGGTAGTTGTTCCTGGCTTTAATTTCTTCGAATAAGCCAGCGTTGGACTACAGTGGGGTTATCGCCAGTGTATGCGATTCTTTATGTGAGTAAGTGAAAACTAGCAGCTGATGATTTTTCCCACTGAAGAAAGGGAGATATAGGCATGGCTGTAGATTTTATTTTTATATATATTTATTTTTTTAAATAAATATTTAAAAAACTATATAAAATTTTAGTATGGTATGTGTACTTAGTAAGTTAGATATGTACAGGCAAATCTTATCAGCAGGACTTGGCTGGAATTGCAGCAGCATTTTCCATTAAATTTTCTCCTGGCATGTCCCGGGAAGTTTTCTACCTGTACTTATCATGGGGGGAATTTTCAGGAAGCCAAGACAGAACCATGAAGTCCTTAATTAAGATTAGAACACAAGATACTTGAAAACCATTGAACATGGCAGTTGCGTAGGCAATAAATATACTCCCTTGTGTTGTGTTCTGAAAGGCTACCCATGTTTGAGAATTATGTACTAATTCAAACAATAGTTTGAATGCTAAAGACCATTTTTAGTAAACTGTGAGTTTGGCATGTTTCTGAAGGGAGTGGGAGAGATGGAAGAATATTTGCTTGAGTGTATCTGGTCGGGGTGAAGCTCTGTCTGCTTGTACTGTTGGTTGGGAAATGAATGATTAATCCCTGTTCCTGGTTCAGAACTCTCTTACCACACAGCTCTGCAAGTATTTTAGTTTTGAATCTAATGAAATGTATTTCAGTTGTATGGGTTGTCATCTAAACATAAAGGAGGCTTGAAAGTAAAAGGGAGGGGAGAAGTATGCAAAGGGAGGTCTTTAACCCCTGGCAGAGTATGGTTATTCTTGTGTTTTCTCTGTTAATACTGTCTTAGGTCTGATATTTGTGGTTTACCCACCTTTTTAGAATTCAGTTTATAAATGTACATTACTTCTTAATCTCTGATAAATAATACATACCTGAATTAAACTAACCATGAAAACACTGTTTTGCAAGAGCCTGGCAGGAGGAGGGTTATGTAAAAAATGCAAAAAAAGAAAACTTCAGCCTCAAATATTTGCAGGTGTTTGGTGTCTGCTCCTGACTCCTTTCCAAGAGCAGGGTAGAGGGGATGTTAGCAGCCTGCCACTTCTTCAGCGTGAAGTCCGTGCGTATGTGCCAGACAATTTGAACCATCTGTTGCACAAGGGTGAGCAACAGGAAAGCTATTTAGGCACCTGGGATAATGATGGCATTTTGAAGCACCTTGCTGGGTGACACAGCAGGTCAAATACCAAGTGATCTTTAGACAACTTCTCCCCCAGGAGCGCAGGTGCACTGCTGAGCCTTGGCAGCAGGAATAGCTCTGCGGCTAAAGCTGGATCTTGCCAGAAGGGGTTATTACCATACTGGAGTACCTCTGGCCCTCTGAAAGGTGAAGGCAACTTCAGCAGTTCAGCCCCAAAAGGGAAGAGAGGGCAGCTGCTTATTGAGTACATTTTTGCCAGACATAAAAATCAGGTGCCACAAGGTTGTGTCCAGGACAGAAGGCATGCGTGAGCTGAAAGACTGAATTCAAGCGACTCTTCTGCATGCTATCGCTTGTGCCACTGATTTCAGAAAGAGTCCCAGAGTGCCAGATTTTGTCCATCTGTTAATCTCCCTGTGTCTGCTAGGTCTGGTACTGGAGTAAAACTTTTTCTGAAACTTTCTGGGAAGAGGCTAGAGTATGTGCATATTACTGTAGACATTTGGACCTGGGTCAGAGGGCAGAATTGGGGGCTACCTGTCTGTCACTCTTCAAAAGGGAGATGCTTTGGTGTCAGCTTGTGCAGCTCAGCAGAAGCAAATGCCATCAGGAAATCTTCAGATGCACGTGAAGGCTTTCAGACCACGCTCCGTGAAATCCCATTCTACAAAAGCTCTCAAGCAGTCAAGGCAGCACAAAATAACCCAGGAGCTGCCAAATGTTGTAACTAGCATTTCTCCAAATAAAAATACCCTTTTTTCCCAGTTCAGAGCTAAAAAATGAGTTACAAAGGATCTGATGATCAATGAAATTAATGACACGATACTATTGATTTCAGTATTTCTTCAAGGTATCACCCAAGGGGTGAAATCACCTGCAATTTTATTCAACCAGGCTGTAAGCCAGGGCTCTTGGAGTGTGTTTTTGGTACATGGCTGCTGTGCTTTGCAGTGCAGTCAGTCTGCATTCCCACAGGGCATAAGGTGATTCCTGGAAGCACCTGACTTGCCGCACACTGCTGCAGGGTGCGGACTTACATCGAGTCCCTGTCCTGTCCCTTCTCCCAGCATATAGTACTTGGAGGTGGGGTGAAGTGATGAGGAAGGGACTTAGGATAGAGCTTTATAAACACATTAAAAAAAAAAATCCTCATATAATTAAGTTGTTCATGTTCACCCTGTCTCTGTACCCCTTTTTCCTTCCTCCCTTCCTTGTACACCCACCCTGCAGACTCAGGGAAAAGCCTGTCAGTCTGAGTTGCCCTTGCACTGACACCCAGGTCAGGGGCAGAGTTGTGTGCTCTCTGTCTTCATCCTCTGCTCTTATGTTGACTTCAAGAGAGTTTTCACTTAGAAAGATGAAATAACTGCTGGTTAAAGCAGAATAGAAAAAAGCAAAATAGACCACTGTGAACACTGGGAAGGCAATAGATAAGAGATAAATAATGTCTTGGGTAATCTGCATTGTCTTCTTCATAACACAGTATGCTTAGAGGGAGTACAGTAATAAAAAGCAAATGTAGGAGAAGGCATATTCAAATGAAAACAAATTTTTCTGTTCAGAAGGATGAACTTTGGGATTTCAAGCATGAGCTGATTCTTGTAAAATCTCTATTGGAATATATTACTTCGCATTTGAGATTACAAAGAAGTACTTACTGCAACTAGCTGGCTTTTGAGAGGAATTTATGATAAGAAGGAAAAAATTATTGCTATTCTCAGCTCCAAAACAAGGGTGCCATTATATTCATGTTTTTTTCATATGTAGTTGTTTCTAACGGGGGATGCAGGCGTTGTGCGTTATGCTGTCATGAGGTCAAGTCACCCAGCCACCATCCTTCTGGACACCTTGAGTTTTGCACAACTCCCTAATGGTCCACTGAAGTGACTGTACCAAAAGTGGCTGTCCTCGCTCGTGGAGGGAGGAGAAGTGAGATTGCTGTGCTGGACCATAGGATGGAGGAGGAGCTGCTGTGTAACTTTTGGTGAAACTTTTCTTGACTGGGAGGCCTAAAGAAAGAAAATTCTTGGTTGCAAGGCATGTCCATGGCTTCTGTCCTACTCTGTGTGCTGGGTAGATCTTGTTGGAATGACCAACTACTGCTGATGTGAAGCCCTAGACTGGTGGGAGACCGCAGGTAGCTGAGATATTGGCAGGAGAAAATCTCGGTCCCTGTGGCTGGATTCAGAGATGATGCAGTTCTAGAGCTGCAATGTGAAGATGACACATAAGCAACAGTGTGCAAGGCTGGAAGCCTTTGGGTGGGTAGGGGTGAGCTGGAGATTGGAGTGTGGAGACTGGAAAGTACGGGATGTCTCTAGTAGTACTGAAATGAGAGGAAATGGGTGATGGATACTCTGTGTCAGGGATGCAGAGAGTGCAGGAGCTCATGTAGGGAGATTGGGCAGCAGTTGCAGCTTGCAGCCCTAATGAGGATAAAACATGACAACCTGGGGGGTAAAGTATGGGCTTAGGGATGCTGGGAGTGGTGAAGGTAAGATGTACAAGGTTGGAGTCCTAGTAAAAGAAACAATGATCAGAAATGTCTCTCCTTTAGTGTAGGCAGACAAAGCAAATGTTTTGATCTTGTCCTTCTCGTGTTCCCAACAGTGTTACGAACATCTGCTCCCATCTGGCCTGGAGGTGCATGACTCAGGCTGAACACAGGGTCATTACTGATACTGTTTGGGTTGGTTAGTGGTTTTTTCTTTCCCAGCCCTGTGCAGTAGCTAGCAGCCTCACACATGGTCCAAGTGTCCTTTGCCTCCCTCGCGAAGATGTAGGTTGTCTCCCTGCCCGGGGCTGGGGCAGCACGTGCTACACATCGCCAAGGGCTGACGGGGGGCATGGGCAGCAGCTCACCAGTTGGTACTTCTGAGCCTCCTAAGAGCTGAAAGTGCTTTTGGCTCCTGAGCCAGCATGAAGAGACAGTTTACTCTTCCCTGACTAGTATAAACCTTTCGTGATCTCACTGAGCCCTGTCACAGCATCCTCAGGATTCATCATGCCAGAGACAATTACCGGGATATCCAGCAGCAGGAGTGTGACATGCCTGATTTTAAGAAATGAGCTTTCCATTAGGACAAATCCCAGATAGCTAAATGATTCATTACCAAAATGTGTGGCTACGTTCTGCTTCTGCTAACTTTTGTACTCGTAGGTACAAAACTTCATTAGCACGTTCACTTGCAGAAAATGTAAATATGCTCAGTATAAATCTCAAGGTAGTCGCTGTCCTGAATGAAAAAGTCTAGCTCTTTTTTTTCCTCTTCCATTTGAATCTTTCCTTGGCATATGAGAAAAATATGAGTTGAACTTGGCAGCTGGCATTTTGTGTTTGACCTGTCATGTGCTGAGCACGATGGGAATAGGTTATGACAGATTTGTCATATTTAACAATGAGTCTGTCGGTGTCTTGTTAGCACTGGGGGATGTGCTTCCATCACAGGATTTCCTGGAAGAGTAAAAAATGTTCATGCAAAATTAGGCACAATTAGAAAGTCTCAGTTTTGACACTTCTCAAAATCTTGAACCTGGAGGCTATAAAAACCTGAGTTTTAAATTTGGCAGCTATGCAGAAGGTTTGGTGTGTTCCCCATGGGATGTTCCTTCCATTATTTCCTTCTGCTGCTGCCCATAGAATGAGCTTCTGGACATTGGATCTATTATTTGTTTTTATTCTGGGGAGACGTTGCCTGCCAGCTGCTCTTTGTTCCTTCCATTCACAGTAAGATTACTTTTCAGGGGTCTTGCTTGAAAATGTGATCTGTTCTCCCCTGCTGGGAAGGAATGGGCAATAAATTGACTCCAAGAAGAAAGTGACTTAGGATGAAGGGCCAGAGAGATGCAGTCGGTGTGCTGGTGAACCCAAGATGCTCTAGAGGAGCTGGTTCCGTTGCTGGACCCTACAACACTGATAACTCTGGAAACTTCCTGAGTCTTATGTATAAGATTATTGCTGCATTTCTTTGTGTGGAGTTGACACAGTTTGATGTGAGATTATTCCACAGAACTACTGAGACCAAAATAGTGAAGTTGTTAGGTTGTACAGTTTTGGGAACATTTCTGTTAAATTCCCCCTCTTTCTCTCTCTCTCTTCAACCCCTACCATGTAAAAGAATTGGTGAAATGTTTTCGGATAATGAATATTTAAATGTAACTTCCTGATTCCTTGTCTGGGTATTAGCCTTTATATTAAAAGGAATTTGAATAATGAAGAATTCCTCCACAGTCAAATTTAGGAGTGTTACTTATGGTTGTGAGGGTGAAAAGTGGATGTTACAAATACGAAGCAACTGTAGTACATATTTACTAAAGCTGTATACAAGGTAACAGATACGTGTTCATTTTTTTGGCATGAAAGCTATTTTTCCAATCAGTTTTTGGCAACCAAGCAACAGAAATCTGTGTTTACAAGTCTGTGATTTTTTAAAGCTAAAAAGCTTTCTAATAACTAAAACTGTGATTTTATTTATTTTTTTTTTTAAGTGGAGCATTCTAACAAATCCTCAGCTTTCCATCAAAATATAATTTAGAGAGCAGCTTTTCACCATTCTTACAGTTTTGTCCTCCAAGATGAAAGCTGTACTGGAACTGGACTTGCTTCTCCAAATGGGTGAATCCTTTAGATTTTTATCTTCACCTCTCTTTGCTTCTGCTACATCAGGTTGGTCTTTCTTATGTCCTTCATGTAAATATTTCTCAAACTGGAGTGAGCTTTGATTCTACCTGCCTCTTGGCTAAAATCCTGTTCAGATGGTGTTGCACTGAAGCTCACGTACAGACAAGAGACAACTGGAAGACGTGGCTGCTTCATCACCCAGGGTCTTCAAGTTGATCGTCTAAGGTGATTCATGTCAAGGTTGCATTTCTTTAAGAGCAATCATAGGCATGTTCATGCTCTCCTTTTCGCTGTCCTTTGTAACATGATATAATTCTTTTCTCTCCTTCTCCAGTCAATAATGGATAGATATCTTTTCAAGCTCCTAATTAAAACTCCAAATTGTGCTTTTTCAGGTCACAGAGCTCAATAATGTGAAGAATATATTACGAATGCCAAAAAGCACAAAGAAGCATGCTGTTGGGATTTATTTTAATGATGACACATCGAAAACCTTTGCTTGTGAGTCAGGTGGGTAAAATGGCAACGCACATTAGAAATCGTAAGAGCATTAATTGTGAATTTATAAATGTATTATACCTACACACAGATTTTCTGGGCATTTATACAGAACTTGAGGCAGATGAGTGGTGCAAGGTGCTGCAGATGGAGTGTCTTGGAACGCGAATTAATGACATTAGCCTTGGAGAGCCTGACTTGTTGGCATCTGGAGTAGAGAGGGAGCAGAGTGGTAGGTACATAAATGTTGACCTTTTAAATGTTTAACTGTATTGTTTTAAAGTCTTTTGGACTGTGCACATGAATATCAGAAATAAACTGGGGCAAAATTGGTTTTCCAAGCCCTCCTTCCTGTCTTGTGGGGATTGTTTTTGTTTGTTTGGGGGTTTTTTTTGGCTTTGGGGTTTTTTTAAATTGCTACCAGAGATAATAACGTAACTGGAATTATTTTAGAGTACCACTTTTCTTTCTCAGACAAGTTAGTTGCTCTTGGAGATGGGTACTGTCTTTTGGTGTGTGTTTTCTCATATGATGTCTGTAGAACAGTTTCAGTCTGTGACTGAGGCTCTTTGGCAGTGTTGTAAAGCAAATAATAAATAACAGTCATTGCATGCAAAACCTGAGCCCATGGCTACTTCACTTTCCTATGCAAATTAACTAATTACATGCACAAATGCAATTGCAATGTATTTATTCATGCACACAATTTTATTAATTGTTCGCAAATATCAGGATTACGATGGTGCAGACCTCTTCACTGTCTGAATGCACACACAAATGTTTGACGCCCTTTGAGTGCAGCATCCTGACTGCCCCAAACATGGAGTTTATTGAGTTACTGGAAGGAAATGAGTCTTTGTTTTTTAATTAGTTGTTCTAAGTGGAAATAAGATCTTGTATTAGAGATGGAAAATAGGAAATTCCTTTAATGATTTGCACATTTAATGGGCAGGGATTTTAGACTAACCTTTTGTTTTTCTCCCAGAGAGATTCAATGTGTATTTGATGCCATCCCCTAATTTAGATGTGCATGGGGAATGTACCTTGCAGATAACATTTGAGAATATCTGTCTTTGGGACATCCAGAATCCCAGAGTAAAACTCATCTCTTGGCCATTAAGTGCCCTCCGACGCTACGGGCGGGACCCATCTTGGTTCACGTTTGAAGCAGGGAGGTAGGTGTGTGGTCATTATATTGCGTTGCTTTCCTCGGTGATGCTGGGTGGTGCTCTGGACCATTTCTGAAGGTTGTTGAAGGACATGAGAGCTTATCTTCAGACAGAGGCTAGTTTGTAGCCTCTGCTAAAAAATATATTAAAAAAAAATGCTGAAACAAACATAAAACCGAATAAAACCCCTTTTAATCCCAGGTTGCAGCTTGAATGGAAGCAGTTGCCAAATAAAGCCTAAGGACGGGGGTGGGAGAGCTGAGGTATTCCAGGGGATTGCAGAGTGGAGGCTGACAGCATTATATATTACTGTATAGGGTTGTTCTTAAATAAAGCTGTATATGAGCCAGAGAATTGGATGGATGGGTCTGGGAAGAAGGAGTGAACATCATTCCAGAATTTGTACAGTGTGGGCATTTGGGCACAAAAGTTACAGGTTCTGTACTAGAAGTGGAGCTTGAAGTTGAGAGCAGTGAGTACCAAGTTGTTCCCCAAAAGCAAACTAAGTAATGGAGAAGAGACTCCTGTTTTCCATTGATTATATTCCTGTTTTCCATCTATTTGACAAATGGATTTATAAGAAATTTGAATGCATTTCCTTGTTTTAGAGATGTTGTTCTGTATTGCTTCCTGCAGCTCAGTCTTAATGAGCTGAAGTCTTTGTGTGGCTGAAGTCGGAGCACTTATTTATTGAACTAAACTATCGAATCCTTTCTAAGGGATATGGATGCATTATTTTATATAAGCACATTAAAGAATTGCAGTAGTAAAAGAGAAACAGATCATACAATTAACTTATCTGGAAAGGGAGGAGGCATTTCAATGTCCATTCTCCTTATTATTGCAGAATTTAGTTCTCTTGGGGGGCTAAAAGGGTACATTTTTATTTAGCTGATCATGCATTAACCATGATAAAGCAATGCAATGGGGATGCTGAGGAAAGGTATTGTTTCAAGTGGAAGATGAAACTCTACAAAACTCATTACAGGCAGCATTAACAGTCTGAAAGGGGAAGACAAATTAATTCTACCCAGCACAGATTCTAGATAGGGTCTAAATATTAAAAATCTGGGTCTTGTGCATGGACTCTCTAGAGCTTAAGCACTTATGATAGATCAGCGGTACTTAGCTGAGTCCCTGTTTGGTGAGAGCAATACAAATATGGACTAAAATATTAAGATTGGACCAGGGCTGGTAAGACCCATACACAAAGACTTCTAGATAATTTCGTTCCCTATTTCAACAACCTTTGTTTTCTTACTGCTTGTGCGATAGTGCTTTTAGAGCAGCGCGGTAAAGTTTTGCTTGTTCATGGTGATCTGTAAACTCAAATCTCACACTTGAATCCCATCTGTTCTTACTTTGGCAGGATGTGTGACACAGGAGAAGGACTATTCATCTTTCAGACCAGAGATGGGGAAGCAATCTACCAGAAGGTTCACTCGGCGGCTTTGGCCATAGCAGAACAACATGAGCGCCTGTTGCAGAGTGTGAAAAATTCAATGGTATGGCTTCTTATGATGCTTGTTATTTTGCACTGGGCAACAATGAACAATATGTTTCTTCAATGTGATTTTTAAGTTTTGATTCACAGATAGTAAGCAGTCTGATTATTGCTTTTATTAAATTCTGCTTGATTTTAATATTTAGGGCAGTATATATAACTGGGGTTGCTTTTCAAGAATCAAAACAACAAGGAAACTTACAGCCCTTGATTTTTGTGTCTGCAAAGCTTTCAATAAGTGTGAATTAATACAGAGATTATAAGCTCCTGTCCGTGCACATTCTCATTAGCTTCCTTTGATTAGTCAGCATCATGAGTTTGTCTGGAAGCATTTCTCATCAATCTATTTGCAAACTGTTGTGGCTCATGCTCAGATTTCCATTTGCTAATTGATGTCTACACTCCAGGGATGATTTGGAAAGAGTCATATGATTCAGATTAAACTATGGGGGAGGACTAGATGTTTGTCTGATCTCAGTGGATGTCTGTTTTCCACAAGTGCTTTTTGTGTCTAAAACTTGTTTTATGATGCACATGACAGGTAGGAAATATAGGAGTGTAAGGTGCAAAACTAGCATACAGAACAGATAGTGTGGCATCTCCAATAGCATTAGGTCTAAGGAAGGCAGTTTTATGGCACTTGCACCTAATGTGTTTCAGGATCTTATTAACTTTTTTTTTTTTTTCATCGTGAAACCTGTAGAGTGAAAAGGAATTTTCTGTTTATCCCCTATCACAACTGGTCTCTACACCCCAAGACTCACAGGTTGACTTTGACAGAAAAATTAGTATCCTGAAGATAACAGGCTTTCTGGAAAGTATAAAATGTCCAGAATGGATAACTGTGGAAGAGCCTGGCTATAAAAACCATCTCTGTTCCAGGCAGTAGTAATTGGTTTATGTAATCTGAAACAAGACTTATGTCCTTCTCTTACTGTAAACATAAGCACTGCTGTTATCCCCATCCATGTCTAATCCTTTCAGTAATTGTACTAACATCTTGGTTTCAGGGATAAGTTGTAGTGATGAACTATCCCAGTAGGAACTGGATGACCCAGCTGGGATGAAACAGCAAATGCCATTACGACTTGTGGAAGCTTAAGAAAAGATGAGAGTGGGTGTTGAGGGAATGGAGAAGGGAACAAACTGTCTTAAGTACTTGTATTTCTCTTGTTCTTCCACTTTTTTGGACTTGAGACAGAATGGAAGCCAAATACATGATAGGAAAGTTATTTCTCTTAATAACAGTCCAATGAGCAGGAGCAAATGAGGAAAGGAGGAGCAATAGGAAACTCTTTCCAAGTGTCTTGACCAGTCTTGTGGACTGGATAACTTATTGCTTCAGCCAAGCACGGAAGCACATGGGTCATTTTGTCATTTGTAGAGCAGGTGAGATAACTTAAACAGGAAAGTGAGGAAAAGTCAAGTCTGTTTCTTTGTGGGTCATGCCATGTCTTTACTTTCAACAGGAAAGAGACTAGTTAGTGTTTTTTATATATATATATTTCACACTATATAGAGAGTGATATACCAGTGTTCAGTTGATGTTACTCTGTTAACTTCTGGCTGGTGCCATTACAGTGTGGTCACTTCTGTAAAGCCCATGGGAGAGTGCTGTGTCTGTGAGGACGAAGTACTGACTTGGAGCCTTTCTTGTGACAGCCTCTGCCCTGTGTCCACTTAGACCACATGCTTTTCCCAGCACTTCATTAGGAAGTTCATTAGGAAGAGTTTGACACTTTGCTTGCTTTCAAAAATATTAGAACTAGCAGGTGGACTCTGCAGCCAGCAGCACAGGTATTTTTCCCCTTCCCAGTAAAGTATCATCAAACACCATCTTTGCTGGTTGTGACTTTTGTTTAAAACCAAGAACCTTTTAGTTCTAGTTAATGAAGAGAGCTCTTGTTCAGAAAGATCCAAAATTATCTAAGTTGAGACAGATGGGTAGATGATACAAGTACGCAACAGTAACTAAATTAAGCAGATTAAATTTAACCTAGGCTAAGTCAGCATAACTAGCTAACACTTGTAGCCCACCAGGATCAGAAGCAATTGAGTAACCTGTTGAGAGCACAACTTCATTTTCAAAAAACAGGGATAACTTCTATAACAATAGTGAATAGGCTTACAAGCAATTTCATGTTTGTTGATTTTACGTTTATATAATAGCATGTTTAATAGATGATGCCTGTACTGTAAAATTGCCATCTTACAAGCACCAATAGACTCAACAGATGCACAGTTGCTATAGATTTCAATAGAGAGCAGCTGCACAACCTCTAAAAGCTTTTTCATGAACACTATGTCCAACCACAACCCCTAAATCTAATTTTATAGACCCTAGAGTGCTAAGTGGGGGATAAGAACATATTCCTGGTGCACTGAAAGTCTTGTCATTTAGTAGCAGAACGCAATTGTTTCAGATGAGTCCATATGCTCCTGAATACGAGTTTCCCAAGTCTGTCATAGAAACGTCTGGTTCCGAAATACTCAGTAAGACTTGGTGGCTTCTCTGGGGTTCAAGGATAGTCAGATTTAGAAGTTTGGGCAAAGGATCATTATATCAGTGTAGCACTCAGGTGGCTTATTTTGCTGATTACAAAATATTTGTAAAGCACATCTTAATTCAGATTGATTGATTTCCCCTGTATTTTTCTTCTGCTTTTGAATGCCTCAACAAGGAGTTCATTTTAGATGTTTGCACTTCATGCTTGGCTGTCTATATTGTTTCTATCTCCAAGAATTATTTACCCTGCGTGAATTTTCGTATTAGTGAAGCTTGAGCTATTATTTACAGAAAGGGTAAATCAAAGAAGAAAGTAGGAGATATGGTGGTGAGAAATGAAGTCTACACCGACTGTCTTCTGTTTGCTCCTGTAATCCTGACCACTGCTACATCAGTGATGTGATAATCCAAGACCGACGTGAAGATGGTATTAAGCTACCTGAGGGCTCCTAGAGGCTGTGAAAAAAAAAAAGGGGGGGGAGGAGTTGAGTATCCCATGCTGATAGAGGGAAATAAAGCTGCCAAGTACTGTTGAGAATGTGGGCTATAATGTGTCTGTCACCTCCCTAGCAGTCGCTCTCTTTATATTACAGTATGTTGGTTCAGTTTGTGACTATAACTGGCTCTGGCTCTTGAAATTCATGTGGAAAATTGATGCGGTAGTGGTTCCTCAGCTGGGAACCTCACCCTGACACTTTCTGTTAATGTGCTGTTGCTTTCTGCTGAGGTCTAAGCATATGCTGACCAGAGCCTGTGACACTTTCACAAGGGGGTTTCATTTATTTTCTTTCTCAGTGAATTCAAAGATTTCTCTTTTAAAGGGAGGAAAGAGCTGGCTTTGCTTAGTGATGCATGAAGCCTTTCTGGTCATTTGGTAACTCATCTCATCCAACTGTTTCTTTCCTTTCACTTTTGCATTGCCAGACAATGGAAAGAAAATATCTCTTCAGGTTATATTTTCATGAGTATTTGGTTGCCATGAAAACTGACAGGAGCAGTGCTGTGACTTGACTGCTGTCATTTATGCCTGCTCTCAGTTCAGGTTGCTTTAAAAAAGACATTACAACCTGACATCTCACTAAGAAGTAATAACAGTGAACTTCCCAGTTTTGGCAGCTAAAGCTCAGCGCTTCGTAGAAAGATATTATCAGCCAGTTTACCGGCAGCCTTCCCCGACTCTTCTTCCCCTCTTAGCAACTCAAGTGCGCGCTTTGCACTAGATCCATCTGATGTGCCTCGGTCCAGGCTGGAGCCTGCCATTATCTCTGGCCATTTCCACAGAAATTCACAATTAAGAGCAGAAATGGTGCTCGCTAGCTTTTGAAATAAGAGCAGAATATTGTGTATTAGTGTAAGATGATGGTAGTCAAAACAGCAGCAATATGTTAGGGACCTTTAATTTCTGAAGTCGTTTCTATTCGTTTACCATTCTGTAGTTTTGCTGTAATGAATTTAGCAATTGTTTCTTAAGCAATTATTGTTCTAATTGATTTTGATTGATTACATGAATTTGCTTCACTGGGAAGAAAATCCCCTCAAAAACACAGTGAGTGCAATCTTCTCCAATTGGGCATCTCAAGATGAAGGTTTACCTAGTGCAAGCTGTTCTGCAAGGTCTTTGAAAATTGGATTGTTCAGCCTGAGGAAACCAACCAAACCCAACAAATTTTAAATCATCTTTCTTGTCTTTCCTTTTGGAGCCATGTTCACAGTTAATTTGAGAATGTTGGTGTGCAGGGGAGAGGGAGGTTATGTTTTTTGGGGGGGGTGGGTTTTTTGGGGTTTTTTTGTTTGTTTTAGCAGTACTTTCTAATTTTTTTAAATTTTAATTTTTTAATGCAATTTTGCTAATTTGTTAGGGTGGGATCCAAGAAAGAAAATACTTAATCTTTCCTCCTTGAGCCCCCAGGACTTGTGGGAAAAAACCACAGCCCATGTTTGACCCAGAGCTGTGTGTTGGCCCAGCAAACTGCCTTAGTATAGCTCTGTACATCTCCTATCCGGGGGACAAGAAGTGACAAGAGGTGGCATAGCGGCCCCCAGCTGCTCTCGGCACTGGCTGCCGATGGCTGCGAGTGCTGCTTCTCCATCCCCTGCCTCTGCGGATCTCTCGTAGCCACTGGAACTGCGGGGTGGCCTTGTGTTGTCCCTCAGCGCTTCTCACATCTTTGCCGCTTCTTCGGTTTAAGCTTGACTTAACATACCTTGATCCCTACCACGTGCGCAGGGAGCTGCGTTCAAACTGCTCCGGGGATCCTGATCTCCGTTCGGGTTTCAGCATCCTCCTTCTCCCCAGGGCAGAAGAGGATGAGAGGCTGTGGATTAGATGCCCTCCAGTTAACAAATTATTTGTTGTATTAATGATATGTGGAGTTGCACGTCCCGCCTGGCGCTCCGCTCGCAGCCTTTGCTCATGCGTGTTCCAGCATATCAATTCTGGCTGTTTTCAACCTGCTTACGGTGCCGGGTGCTTCTGCGGCATAAAGCCAGGTCATTAGCAAGTTATTCCTACTTTTTCTGTTGCCACAGAGATACAGTAGGTTAATTGTGAGAATGAAATCAATCATCATTAGAGCTGCCTTTGCTCGCAGTCTGAGGTGTTTTGATGAAATGCTGTGTATTCAGGACACAACATACTAATTCTTTTCTCCAGCTGTGGGTTTTTTAATTTTTTCCCATGCTGATTGAGTTCAGGAAGGGCACCCCTTCTGGCCCTTTTCTGTGTCTTTGTATAATCTTTTTCTAGCTATATTTCTTTTTTTTTTCTCCCAAGATAGCCTATTGCTTTTTGCACTCCTCCTGACAGCTGAACTGTTGCTCAAACTGCCTTAGCTTGCTGTCCAACTCACCAGTAAACAAAACCACCAAAAAAAGTATCTATAGCCAGGAAATGCCATCCTCACAGTGCTCTGCTGATTTTTATTCCCAGCAAAAGATCCATCGTTGTTTGTTTCCATGGTGCTGAGGTGTGTGTGATGATACTGCAAAGGGAGTCAGGGCTTTAGTGAAGGAGCTGTAATAAATTGTACGACGTAGGTGGAACCTTGCACGGTGCAGTGATTCGCATCCAGCAGATGTGGAGGTGGGTGGTTTAAGAGCAGGAGTTGATCTGGGTTTGGTTTTGTTTTGTTTTACCTTCACATCACAGGCACAGTATCCACTGTACAGGGAGGAGGTTGAAGATAGATGGCATCTCTAAATAACTTGGAAATGGTCTCTTCGGATACAGCCAGCCCTCGTGTCTTCTGTGCTTGCTTTGCCTGTTTGTTTTTGCTCCAAAATATACTGATCTTCTCGTAAAAGGTTCTTTCACCTCAGGTTTTGTGCAACTAAAATATAAAATTTACCCTTTTGTAAAAAGGTATCCTTATAAATCGGAAAAGTCAAGTGCAGTCTTTGTATGTTTGAACTGATGTTTTTCTGAGCTTTGGGAGGAGAATTTTAGCTGTACTGTGCAGCTTATGATAAAATCCAAATATTTTTATCAGCTTGTACATACATCTCATTGAATTCACGGAAAAAAAAAATCCTCAAAGTAGTCAGTTCTCATGTATTTTCGTGTTAAGTATGGTATAAATAACAAGGTACTGTGATTATGTGAGAAAATGTAGCTGAAGGCCCTGTATGGAGGGGGAAGTGTGAGATGGGGCTTCCAGCAATGCACTGCAGCCCACATGCTCTCCTCTCAGCATACCTGGACGTGCTGTTCATTCAAGGAATGTAGCTGAAAGATGCAGCTATCTCCTGTTGAACTCCTGTGCCATCCAGCTGGCACGTTTCTCAGCTGTAGGAGAGGGGAGATGAATAGAAAAGGCTTCAAAACTAACAAGAACAACTTGTCCTCACCCATGTGAAACATCTCCAGTCAGGTTCTCCGTGTGCTGAGGCTGTATTTAGCTTTGGGGAGTCACTTGCGTAGCTGGGAAGACCCTCTGACAGCTTTGCTGCTAAAGGGGGGGACCATACCTGCACTGCCCTGCCTTCTGCTGATCCCTGGTTTCTGTTTCAGCTGCTTGAGTTAAAACTCCCCTCAGGGGAAGCAGTGCTAGCCCAGGACCAGGGGAACACCAAGGTGAGCTTTGGTGTGCAACAGCAGCGTGGCCTCCTAACCCGAGTGGTGTGTGTCCGTGGAGACTAACCCCCGAGTTGCTGCTTGTGTAGGGTGGCCAAATGGAGGGAGGGAGAGGCTGGGCTGGCTATTGCGTTAGAAATTCTTGCAGCCAGTGGTCGTGCTGTTCTCAGACTGTCTCCCTCACATCAGTTTACTGCTTTGCAGCTTCAGATGAAAATGAGTGAGCGAGCCGTGTCCCTCAGCACCATGGTGCCCTTGCCCCGCAGCGCGTACTGGCAGCACATCACGCGACAGCACAGCACTGGCCAGCTTTACGGTCTGCAAGGTAAGGGGCTGGGGTGCAAAGGGTCAATGCGCAAATCGGATCGTGACATTGTTGAATCATTTCGGTCTCTGTCCGTCTCACTGAAGGCTGATGTTTGGTCTAAGCCAGTTGCTACTGCTGTCTGGTTGATGGAGAGAAGGGCACATCCGACCTTAAGATGGACAATTTGGCAGGGGGTTGTCATCAGGAGGGGCTCTTACTTCCCATGGGAGAAAGATCCTTCATTTGACAAATTTCGTGACTGTTTTTACAAGATGGCGAGTTACCAAGGTTGCTCAATCCTTTCTGCTACCAAACTCTTTTAATGGCACCTGATTTTTTGCCAGACTTATAACCATTTGGCTCCTCTCTCCTTTGGACGGCTGCCTCATACTAAGAATGATGCGGTCTTCATTATTCATTTTGTGTACTTTTAACATTGAACCAAAACAACTGCATCCTCAAAACCAGCTGAATTAGGGAAAGTAAAAGGCAATGGCCATGATAAATAGGCCTAGAAAAGTGTTGCTTGAACAGCTGCAACATTGCCACTGTGCCTTGCAGTGTGGCCTGAAGGTGGGCAGATGTCTTCTCCAAATCCCCTCCTTACTGTCAGCCCAAGGGGCAGCCCAGCTCAGTCCCCTCATGCCTGAAAACCTCCCCAGGCTGCAGAGAGGGAGGAATCACTCCCCGGGGATGTCTTGGCACCCAGTGGTCCCTCCGTGGTCACCAAGGGACATCTAGTGGTTATGGAGCACATGGATGGGGAGATCCTGGGGGGAGAGCGGACCCCACCTGCGAGAAGGATGGCTAAGAGGGTTTCGCAGCAGTGCTGATGTGAGCCATCCCTGCCCTTGTATTTCAGAGCATGTTTCAAAACTGAATTTCGGTCTCTTGAGATAGTGAAAACTGCAGCACCTAACAGGCAGTGTTGTTGCTTTGTGCCAGGTTCCCCAGAGGCACCCCAGGAGTAGGAGCTGCAGGTGATTAGGACCTCTGAGGAGCTGGTCCAAAGTCAGCATCTTGTAGTTATATGTATTTTTAGAATTAAAAAAAAACCCAAACAACCAACGGCCCATTTGTATTTCAAAACATACTCTTCTACTCTAAGCTATGTGGATTGGCTGGGTTAGCATTTGTATAGAAGTTGGTATTGATGAATTGTGAAGTCAGGATTGGGGCATTACTTGGAAAAGCCAGCACAAACCAGACTAAACGCTTAATAGAATTGTGGCAGCCTGGAGTATTAAATGCAAGGAGCCAATACCTGCCATAACTTTATTTTTACAACGTGTGGCACAAAGGCTGAGCTTGATTAAACATTTGGATGATAAAAATGGCCTGAAGCAGTTTCCCTTCACCATAGGGGCTTTAGAAAGTGAAGCTCAGCTTGGCCATCAGGACACAGGTTGTTTCTCTGTCATCCCTGAAGGTCAGGGCTGGTGTGTGCTGCACCAAGGGGCAGCCCTCCTCTTGGTACCTCGTCCCGCTGCAAAAAAAACCCCAGGTAAACCTGTGTTTAGCACAAAACCTCAGGACTTGGCAGGGCTTTCTGGTACTAACATGGAGATACCATCTACCAACATCAAACATTCAGAAATCACTAGACAGATATTTTAAAACATCCTGGTTTGGAAAACTTTTAAAGTGTTTCCCCCCCCTGCTCCTCTTAGATACTAGGAGTTTCTCAAGGAATAATGAATTATAGATATTTATTTTACTTTTTTTTAATAAAGTTGGAGATTGTAGAGGTTAGCACCTTCAGAACACAGAATATCACAAGCTGTGATTAAAAATTACAAGCCCGCAGCCTTGACATATATAGCCATATTCCATTCTGGTCCTCTGATTTTTAGCAAATCATAAAAGCTAGTATTTTTCCTTTTTTCAACACTAGAGGGGGCAGGCAGCACATGAAAAGCCCCAGCTAAACCCGGCAAATGTTCCAGAGGAGGGATGAATAATAAAAGCACGTACATGCCTGTTTAAATTTGTTCAATAAATTAGGGCATGGGAAGATGACCTGCTGGTGGCAGCCTGTGGCACACAAGAACAAGACTGCTTGCAGCCCTCTGACACAATCCATGGATTGGTCTTACAGTGCCTTACTATAGAGTCCTTTATTAAAACAATAATTCAGCATTGAGTTGACAAAAGATAAATAGACTGTATGGGTACAAACCACTTGTTTTATATTTAGAAAAATGGCTTGCTTGTTAAACTGGAAAAAAAGGATCCTAGGAGATTGTCGTCATGAGAATGGGGTAAAAGTCTTTGTAAAATAAGTAAGCCATGCAGCCAGCATTGGAACTAGGAAAGACACTGAAGTCCTTGTCTTGCTCAGCAGTCAGGGCTACTACTTCAGTGATACACTGAGCACCTCTAATTAGATTAGGTTGCCAAAATCTTGAAATGCTTCAATTACTACTGGAAAAAGAAGTATGAAATAATTGTTATACTGACTTGTGTAATTCCATATGTATGAAGCAGCATTTCACTCACTCAGTGCTAGAGGCACCTGAAACCCTGTATGCAAAAACTCTCTTCCACCAAAGCTGGAATTTATGATTTCTGAATTGGCTCTTGTCCTCTTTTCTGAGGTACAGAAAAGAACCGATGCTAATATTATGAGCTAAAGTGCGTTTTTCATTTAAAATGCAAAGTCAGAACTTATTAAAAATTAATTTACTTTGTACAACTTTCTGTTCTTAAGGAATTGGGAAAGAAAATCTGAGTGGAGATGTTTCTGAGAGGGAGCAACAGATTAAGCAGGGGTAGGTTTAATTAAAAGGCTGTAATCTGTAGTTCACGTAGTCCTTTATAAAAAGTGCTGAATAAGATGCCTATGTCTTACTGAGCATTGTTCTCTTTTTTTGCATCTGACTTGGCGAAGATGTTTCTAGCCCAGTGAAGCTTCATCGCACGGACACTTTTCCAACCTACAGGTCAGACCATCGATAAAAGACTGTAAAGAACTTTACAAACTCTTTGTCTTCTGACAAACTGCCCCAGTGGATGACAGTGATAATGATAAGCAAGGATGGAAACACAGAAAACTTCAGGTTGGATGAAAAATTCTTGCAATACCAAGGTTTTTTTAAACTTTGCCAAAAGCTGAAACTATTCTGTAGATATTGGGGAGCGGAAAAAACCCAACAAACCCTCCAGTGTATCTTTTATATCTTACAGCTGGACAGAGAAGAAATCACTCCCTAAGTATTTCCAAATGTTTTTGTATGATAGGTATGTTGTAAATACACAAGACTTTCCTGTTGTAGTGTGGTTCCATTTTGTCTATTACAGCTGTGTGTTCACTGATGTCAGCTCTGTCATCCTTGTTTGTTGTAACGCTTATCTTTAGTTACTTACGTTATTGTTCAGCCTAATCCTCGACCTTTTGAAATGGTGGCCAGTTTTAAGCAGCTATTGGATACAATTTTTCCTGTTTGAAGCCTGATGAAGACTTGATTGATTTCTTTTAAAAGCACCCTCTATCTTCTATTTCCTGTATTTATTTCCATCTCTGTAAATGTTTAAAATAATAATAATAAAAGGTCCCACTTAATTTGTGGTACAGTGCTTTTTGTCATCACTATCAGCATCATGAACAGAGCTGTTGTGGAGCCACTAGGGCACTAGAAGGGAGGATGGAGGGGGACAGTGCTTTGCTCTGGATCCCACCTCCACATCAAAAGCCATGCAACCACTCATCACGTGGCCTAGTGAAGCAGAGTAGTAGATTCAACAGGAATCTTGCAATGCCACAAACCATTTTGTGGCAGAAAGCCGATGTTTCTGATTTGTGACAGCATCTGTGTAAGGCACTGCTTTCAGAGATTGGCACCAGCGTCTTAATTTAACAGCAAACAGACTTTTCAAAAATAGCATGGCAGACTACTGTGTGCTATGTCAAATGGCCAGAAATGTATAACAGCTGTAGGCAGAAAGCTATGATTACCCTGAATGCAAGTGAAGTACTGCGCTTAGTGAGGTGTAGTTAAATCATTTTGTTAATAAGCTCTGAGTAAGAATGCCTTGTCAGATTGCAAGTCAGACTGATTGTCTCTAACCATCTCGTTCCTGCTCACCTAACCAGCTTAAGGAATAGGTCTTATTTTGATTGTACCAGTGGGGAATATGGTCTCTGGATATTTTTAATTGAAAAAAATATGGGATACAAATCTAATGATAATTGCATTTATCTAGGCATGTATAATGTTAGCAGCTAAGTTTTCAGCAGATATCCTAGAAGAAAAGTAAAAGAATGCAGCAGCCGGAGTAGGTTTGTAGAGAGTGAACTTCATTTGTTCATGTTTGTAGAGAACGAATTAGCACAGGCTAGTTTTCTCATGTGACAGAGGTAATAGTCTTATGGTTTGAGTAAAAATAACAAATATATTGGCTTTTCATTCTGAATATGAAGTTTCAAAGCAGACTGGGAGGACATGACGTTGGTCATCACCCACATGATGACTAAAAGTAGATTTCAAAACTATACTCATAGTTACAGTGAGCTGTACTCAGAGATGCTGTCAGTGTTCAGTGCTGGAGGAGGACATCCAGAATGGCGTGCGGTTCTGCGTCCGCTTCCAGTCCTGGTTAATCACTTGGACGGAGCAGTAGGGAGTGTGCTTATTAAAACTGCAGATCTATAAAATGGGAAAGGAAGGACACGGGAATACAAGATTAGAATACAAAATGATCTGGGCAAATAGAAGAAATTCAATAGGGACAAGTGCTTCTAAGCAAGGCTAATTGACTACACAGATACATAATGGGAAGAGAAGCAAGACAGCAGCCCTTTAGAAAGGGATGTAAGAGTTGTAGCAGATTACAAGAGGAACATGAGGCAACAAGGCCATGTTGCTGCAAAACAAGTAATGTCATAAGGGAATGTTAAAAGCGTTTAGCTTGCAAGACAGCTGAAGCTATTCTTCTGCTCTGCTCAAGGCTGGCAGGGTCTCAGCTGGAGTCCCGTCTGGTGGCCGATCCCAAGCTAACGTGCTCAGCTACTACAAAGAGCCGTGCCCTGTTACAGTGCTGACACGTTGGGATAGTTCAGCTCTTGCATTGCACTGTGTGCTGCATAATGTCTCTACCTTCCTTTATTGAACAGACTTTCTCTCCAGGAGTAAGGAAGGAGCAGATGTTTCCAAGTCAATTCAGCCTTTCTGTTTGTTCCGGTGTCCTGAAGTAACCAGTCACTGCAGTAAGATCTTTTTTAACTGTTTGGGCTTAGAATCTGTATATCAGTTTAATAAACGTATTATCAATTGTGAGATAAAACACTGGGAAAACGTAAGATATTGGGTTTCTACATCCAAAAGGGTTGTAGTAACAGAACTGGAGGTGAGGGAGGCTTTCAGGGAAGCAAACCGATGAGTGTGGTAAAGGTAAATGTGTTTCTGAAGGAAAAAAATCAATATGCCATCATTGTTTAAGATACACCATAGTGCAAAGATAAGCTTAATTTATTGTAAATAAGGATTATGTTCACTGTATTTCAAAGCTGCACTGCTAACATAAATAAGTGATTGAAAGGCATGTTATGACTAATAGGTCTTTATCTTTCAGGTTTACTTCTGCTAATGTATTCCCTTTAGAGCTGACAGCATCTGTTGTTTTATCATAGATATGACAGTTCAGTAAATGCTTTTATTCACCTTTCACTCATGCAATGATTGATATAGTAAGACTATCTGTGGTTGAACAGTCCAATTACAAAGAAGACAAAAAAAGCCACTCTAACCTTGGCCTTTAAATGAAGGGTCATTAAATCAGCTAGCTCTGATATTATTCTTTCTAGTGAAACTGCCTGCGAAGGATAGAAAAAAAGGCCTAAAAATAACTTTGCTTTGAATTACTATGTGTGTATGACACAATATCAAGAAGCTGCTTTGTTTAATTTGTGGTACCAACAGATTAAGTCATTTAATCTTTGAATCATTGCTGACTCACTTAGTTAGCAAGGTCATTAGCTGAAGGGAGTCAGAGGGTTTGCTGCTCCTATAGTTACTGGCTTTAAGGCGAGGGAAAGGTCTTCGCTGTATTTGGAGCTGGGGCGTTTAGACCGCCCAGCAGACTGCGTGTGTACAACACCGATAGGATGATGCCATCCTGCGTATCAGTTGGGTGCCAGCGGTACCTGGTACGCTGATGAAAACAGATGCAGACTGGCACCTGAGCTACACTCTGTCTGAAGAGGTGTACTTCAGAAAACATGCTGCAAATCCATTTGTAGAGCTGTGGGGCTTAGGGCTACCACGGGATTCAAGGATCAGTGTGTGACAAATCCCTGAGAACTATTTTTCTCAGGTCTCTGCCCTACACATAGGCCTTGCACGTTAACAAGACTTCACAAGGTTTTGGGTTTTTTTTAGCTTGTCCTGTATGCAAAAAGGATGATAACAATTTTATGGACTAGTTTCAATTGCTCCACCAAATTCCAGCATGGCCTTTTATATCCTTCAGCCGCCTTCTTTCTTGAATGTCCACAGAACTTCCTGGATAACTTTTTCAAAGGCTCAAAAATGTTCTGCAAAGTCATCTAGATGTGCAGGTCTTTGGCTCTGTGTAACCTCTCCCATTCATACAGCTCTAAGTAATGCTGTGCGGTTTCTCAGACGGCTGCTTCTCAAACACTGGACAAAAATGCCGTACCCCCAGTCCCTTTCATCCCACAAAAGACCAGTGGCCAGCCTGCAAGACATAATTGTGGAGATGGAAGAACATGTTTTAGGAGCAAAAGAAGAAAGGATCAGGAGAGAAAGCATAGAGCTGCTTACCCCAGTTTTCATATCCATGCTAAGAAAAGTTACTCTATCCTTTGAGCAGGAATGACCCAGCAAACTGGTAATAGCACAGTGGGTAGATAGAGATGGTCCAAACTGCAGCAGAACTTGGCGGGTAATGATCTTAAAAGGCTAATCTTGAAATCAAGTACCTTAGGGAAAAAAAAAATAAAAATATCAAGAATTCAAATTACGTTTCTTTTTCTTAGATGGTCTTTTATTACAGGTAACAGAATGCAAATGCCATTATCTAAAATAGCATAGAGTGCAGCATAACTACCTTAAATCATTGTGCTGCTGAGAGAAATGGGATGGCTGGCATCCTCTCCATTTCCATTTTCTAGAGGGAGATGGAGTCAAACAAGGACTTGCCAAAAGTTGCTCAGGTCCTCAAGGTATTTTCATCATGCTTCAAAACTAATTTTTTTTTAATTAAAGATCTTCTACTTTTTACTTGACCAAGATTTAACAAAACAATTTTTTGCTTCCTTGAGGTAGGGAGTGTAGTGGGTTGTTTCAGCATTTGTCTGAGTGAAACAGCTTTCTTTTTCATGCTTGTACTGTTGTGAATATTTATTCTTAAAATTGTTAGTATTTAGTTTCGTTTTCCCTTCTTACACTTTACAGCAGAAAAGCATCATTAATATTTAAGCAGATGAAGATCTCTTGAAGTTTGTGACTTGTAGCCAGAATGTCATTAATTTAAATAATCACACAGATAAAATTAATGCAATAAGAGTTGTATCTGAGTCCTGTTGCTGAGCAATTCTGGTGAGCGCATAATAATACTGCTGCCTCAGGCATTGAGATCAGGGGTCATGATGTGATATTTCTGTGTGTTCATTAACTTTCACAAGGGCAGATTGATCTTCTGTTTCTGTGAACACTAATGAACCATTTTCTTATTTTTAGGGAATATTCTATCACTACCACTAACCATGTAGTGTTTAAAGAAAAGCTGTTTTCAAACAGAAGGCTCTAATTAGAACTTGGGCCTCAGCTGTATTGATTGCACTACACTTTCTCAGTGGATTTACAAATGCCAGCAAATAAGCTTGCCGGGAAAAAGTTTATTGTAGTGGTTTTCTCTTTAGTATTTAGCCTACGCGTTGTTCTATTTCTTGACAAGCTGAAAAAAGGGAAATAGGTGCCGAGGATGCATTCAGGATGGTTGGGTTTGTATGAGTATTTTCCCAGCTTCCTGTCTTTTAAGTACTCTGGCGATCTCAGAAATAAAAGGCGTGAGGTGTTCACCTTACTCTAAGCCAGCAAAAAAAAAAGTTCCAGTCTCTCTGGTGAAATGAATTCCTGGTCTTCCAGCCGTATGAATGTGAGAAAATATAGAAAGGCATAACTCAAAGTAGCTGCGAGTGCGTTTGGCTCTCCTACCTCCCGGGTGCCGATGCCGAAGTCGCTTTAAGCGGAGGCGCGATCTCCGCCTCGGCCACCGGGTGCCAGCCTTGCCGTGGGAAAGGGACAGGGAACGTCAAAATATCTCATACTTTATTTTTTTTTTCTTTATCTGTCTTGTGGTGCCTTCCACCCTTTCCTCCATATCAAGCCTATACGCTCCAGCTCTTCCCTTGCTTGCGTGTCAACGGAAAACAAAGTGAAGCGTTTGGATTCTTCTAAAGGGGATCTCTAAACCTTATAGAAACACAATAGAAGTGTATGTTTTGGAGAAAGTTCCCTTTGTACAAGCAGTAAATGTGGAGGAAAAGAACCTTTCCTATGCACTACTGGTGCCATTTTTGCACGAGATGAACAGGATCAAGGGGGATGGCAGTGTGAGCCCACCGTTAGCAGGTTGCTGCTGACCTAGTGGGTTTTGCGCAGGGAAAGGAGAGCTGGTAGATGTACCTGGCGAACAACTGGATTTGCACAGACTTCTCTTACATCAGTTTGAGCAACCAAAGCCTGTAAATGAGCCCTGACCTTCTGGTTTCAGCTCCCACCGCATCTTGCCGAGTTGGCACGTAGAGCTACTCGGTCCAGGTGATGGAGAGAGGCAGGCTCTGAGGCTTGCCTGAAGAAAGGTGGTTCATTTTTTTGCTTGGTTTTTCTTTAATTAAATTAGTCCAACTTCCAAATGTCAGGTCATAGTCACCCAACTGCAGCGGGTTGTCTTTAAAGCTTCCAGAAAGCCACGTCCTAGCAAAAGGAGCAGTGTGCTTCTGAGCCAATTCATTGCAGTTGAGCAGAGAAAATGGGGGATGTGGGTGATTTATCCTGTCCTTGCGTTGCTGCTACAGGTCACAGCCTAAGTGAAGAGTTTTATGTCCTCAGGTGAGGAAACTAGCAGTTTCTAGATGGGCTCACTTTTTGGCTCAGGCTCTATTTCCAGTTCAACCTGGGATTCCCACTTGATTTTCCACATCTTAAAAATGGGAATGGCACATCCGCAGGCAGGAGTCCCCAGGATAAACGTGTAGTAAAGGTCCTGTCATTTTCAGAGATAATACAGTAAGGACCACATAAAATAGTGTGAAGAAGACCTCTGGTCCTATCAGACAAATTATATTTTAAAGGATGCATAAAAAAGAGACTCTAATTACCTGTGCTCGTTAAGAAGCTATTGGTATTTTTTTTTTTTTTTTTAAAGAGAATTGCACCCTAGCCACACTTAAACTCTGGCAAATGCCTGAATTTTGTGTCTCAATTTTCTAGGTTGACTTTCCCTAACCTCCTTTTATATTCTGCTGTGAACTTAAAAAATCTAGCATACTCCACTGCAGAGCTGGACATCCTATTTATGTGTAGTGTATGAAATCATGCTCGTATGAAATTATAGCTTCTAATCAGATATTGTCTGTATTTTGAGATCACTGAGTAAAAGACATTAGAAAATGAGTAAGAGAAATGGATAAGAGAAATTCACTTGCTAATATAATTTACTGTATCTTTTTGACGGAACAAAGAGTGCTTAATTTTACATAATGAGATAAACTGTATACGGACCAAATGATATAGAAAACCCTTTGTCCTGAAGGCAATGCATTCTTTTGGAATATATTGCCCATAAAACTGAAGTAAATAGTTGCGTAAATACTTATTTCTCCATAAATGTGTAATGACTCAGCTGAAAGCCAGACAGTATTAATGATGTATGATCTCTATTTTTGGCACATTTAGTAAAATGAAAGTGTACCTACATTTAGCATAAATGATACAAGTAAATGTTGTTCTGCAGTGTAGCAAGGGAAATGGTAGCAAAGTTAGATTTATAGCTCCTCTGCCAGCTGTGAAAGGTAAAGAGTCGGAGGGACCTTCCACAGCTAGATCTTCTTGGGAGCTCTGCTCTGGTGTCCCCTTGATGCCGTTGAGTAACCTGTCCTTTTCTTTGTGTATTTGTCTCAAAATGAAGACCAGGCCAGACTTCCATGTGCCTTTTAAATGTATTGCGGGTAGGCTTAAAAGAACTCTCTGTATTCAGCTACTGGAATGCCCCTGGACGTAGGCAATGAGGAGGAACAAGAGTGGCTATTATGGAGTGATGTCCACATAAAGCCCAGGAATATGACAACCTTTCTTAAGCCAAATGAAGAGATGGGTTGGAAAAAACAAGTCTGTGGTCTCTCCAGATGCCACCACACCTTGCAACCATGGCAGCCCACAAAAAGCACAATGTCGCACAGCCCTGCCTTGTGGAGATGAGCTGCAGTAACTCGCTTGGCTTGGTCCATCACGTCGCGGTCCATCACTGCTCCCAGCCTCTGGTTGTCGGCTCTCTTCTACAGACCCTGTAGGTCACAACGCAAGTCAAAAGGATCCCAGCGGAGGCTGATCCTTCCCAAGAGAGAACCAGCGGTCATTGATGTGGACTGGAAGGGCACAAAGGTACCGGATTCCTCTTTGGATACAGACTCTCAGTGGAAATTATTGAGAAAAAACCTCTCCCTCTCTTTTATCCAAAGGCAACCATCAGCGGGGAGTGGGGTGGACTCGTACTCACTGGAGGTGGTCCCTCCAAGACACAAGCAGCATTCCTGTGGTTGGGAAAGACTGGTTTGGCACAATACCCACGTAGAGCTGCTTTACTAGAAATACCCTCAAGTGACATGCGTTGACCTGGGCTAACTGCACATTCTTACTATTTTCTTCCCTTTCTTCTTGAGACATTTGGAGTCCTTACCAAAGGCATTTTCAGTATCAAACCAAAGGAAAAGTAGAATGCATACTTTTAAGAGGGGTTGAGTCATTTTCCTTCCTGAAAGCCATGGCAGGTCTCTAGCACAGTCTATCCTTTTCTCTACTCCAGAAAGGTAGCAAATATTTGCAAGAAAAAATGCTTCTGTGGCAGACCTTTGCTGACCTTTTGCAGTGAGCCAATAAGGATTGATCCAAGGCCAGGGTCCACCTAGAGCAGCAATATATAAAATAAAAATTCCATTTAGTTTTGTTTGGGGGGGTGTCTGTTATTTCTAGCATTTGTTTATCCCCATGTATTATTCAATTTACTTGTTTACAGAGTGAAATAAAATCAATTGAAAGTTGCTTTTCCTTTGCCACACGTGACTGTCAAATCCTTGTGGAAAATTGCTTAACTTGTGTGATCTATGGTTCAAAGTGAGAACAGAATACTTAATTAGACTTTAATTGTCTTGGAAGATTTGATGCTTTCTGATTGCTTTTGTTTTATATCTTTACTCGCTCAGTGGTCTCTGTTGAAGTGTGTCTTCATTTGTGGCAGAACCAGGTGCACAGGTTGAAGCTGCACAGTTCACCAGCATGTAAGAATGGATTTTCTCTTCAGTCTCATGCTTACATGTATATCTGTCCAACTGACTGGCTAGCAAGAAAAGTACAATACACCTGTTAACATGGGCCTGATCCTTAGAGCTGATGACTAAATACTTAAAAAAAAACCCCAGATGGGTTTACACAGACCCAGATGTTACGTTCTATTTCAGTCAATGTTTTTAAAGCCAGAGATAAGGTTTACTGAAGAACTATGACTTCTGACATTGAAATCCACCTCTTAGCCACCAGTGCCTGATCTGGCACCAACTGAACTGGATGAAAGTTTTTCCCATAGGGCAGCCTAGGTACTTAAAGCTCAGCTTTCCATTGTTAACGAGGATCCTAAGATGCCGATATGCTGCTGGATATTAAGAATGCATCAATCCCAAACCATATTCATTTGGGTGGTGGAAGAAGGAAAAAAAAAATGGGCTGCACCTTGATTTAGATCTCTGTCTTTAGATCTTCGTTCCATCACAGAGAGAGTTTGCTCTTCACCAGAAGAAAACTGATCTGCTTAAAATGGCACTTGGGTTTGCGGAATGTTTTGTTTGGGTCTGGCTTTTTGTTAGGTTTATTTAACTTGAATTAGTTCCCAGGTTTTCTTCACTCTGGATCTGCTGGCAAGGAGAGCGCCAAAGCAGAGGCAGGAGCAGATAAAGGGGAGAATTTTGACATTAGGGCCAAGCTATGTTGGCTTATGAAGATCACTGAGTTGTGGTGTGAAGCCCTGCCTGAATCAGAAGCGAAACAAAGGGAAGGCAGGCATGAAAATTCATGGGCAGATTTTGACACTGAAAACCTTTACACCTGGTTCAGTAACAAGAATACTTTTGGATTTGAGTTTTACACAAGTTTTGGATTTTTTTTTTAAGTTTCACATAGTTTTGCCAAATGTGGATAGGATTGTTCATTACCTTCTAACCAGTTAGGCTTGTGCTGTTTGATTGTTGACAAAGACTTCGTGTCAGATGGGGAGAGTTTGGCTGGAAAAACTTGTTACCTGTAAGAAAACTGGAATTAAGAAGCCATTAAGTAGATGCATTTGCAGAAGATTGTTTCTCTCTTTGGTGTGTCTTCTTTCCCCTGGGGAACCTCATGTGACAGCATGTTGTTTTCCTGAGGAGCCATTGTTTAAATAAGAGCATATAGCAGATTGTATAAGAAAAGGTTGCCTTCAGTGTCAGGGTTCCTCCAGGCTCCCTGCTTGAGCTACACAGCCCAAAATAAAAGCTGACATTTGAGCAAGCCCAGGTGATGTTTGTGTTATTTGCAATAGTCACCTCTTAATTCAAACTTAAACTGGGGAAGTGAACAACTGAGCCGCGGAAGGCAGCAGGAATCCTTTCCATTGATATTGCTGGGCTTGGATCAGGCAACCATTTATTAGCAGTCTTGGGATTGCAGGAACTCAGTGTCGAATGACAATGGCATTATTACTGTCTGTCACTGCTAATGTCAATGCAAACATTAGGTCTGTAACACATAAAATGAGTCAAGAAATCCAAGCCCAGTAGAAATACAGAAGGAAAATCTAGGAGAGGAAGGCTCACAATGCTTTTTTTAAATCTGTTTGGATCTACGAATAGGCTGGTAACAAATCTTTGCATATTATTTGATTATGTTTCTGTGCTAGTTAATTTTTTGATTATGATTAGGGGATTCTGAAGAATAATGCTAGCCTTTTTTGCTTTATTAGAAGAGTCAAGATTGATGCATCATTATCTATGAAAGGCCGTGAATGCTCTTTCTGCTTTTGACACATGTTCATTTATCTACCACAGAAGCCAAAAATATAAACCCTGGTACTCCAGAAGGTACTTGCAGATGTGGTTTCAGCTGCTTTACAAAATGTGGGAAGGTTCTACAGATTTAGATCTCAAAATACAACCCCTTCTTTTCAGGAAAAACGAGATTTATAGCATCTAATTGTATTGATCTCCAATGTTGAGCTGGGATGCTACTTCTTTTCCCAGGAGCCATATCTCATCCAGGCCTATTGCAAACGAGAAAGAAGACAAAACCAGACTGCTGGTCAGAAAACAAGAGAGAAATCATTCAAAATGCATCTAAGCAAGCCAGACATAATCAAGGAGTGAAACTTATACTTAAAGCAACATGATAAGCTGGAGACAAGTTGTTTTATGATAGTAAAATATGAACAAGGTTTTTTTTTTTTTTTTTTTTTTTTGGTAGCCACTACCGCGGTGGCTCTCCAGCAAAGATGCCATATGGATCCTTTGGATGCATCTGTCAGTATGTACCACCTATGTGCAACCTCTGCTCTTTGACTGCTTGGAGTTATTAGAAGCAGCTGCAGGTTAAATCAACTTTTGGCTTGCTCTAAGTTGGATCAAGCACTGTTTTGCTGAACAAATGTGTGTAGGATAGGAAATCTGGCTGCTGCTTCTGTGAGCAGGGAAATACCATACAAAACAGCAGACAATTGCTGGGAGAGAAAGCCAGGAGCTGAAATGCACAGGCAGTATGTGAGAAGTTTAGACCCTGTCCCTGTCGTCCACGCAATTTCCTGCAGATTGCACTGTTCCTTCTCCATCTTCCTAAACTGTGACATCTCCTTGGTTTCCCCCTCACTACAGAGAATAACCTGATCCAAAGCACTTTCTAATGAGTGTCATTAGGAAGGAATCATTTAGTAGAATGGTGTTTGTTTGTTTTAACTGCAAGTAGACCTGAACCATCATTGCTTTGTAATTTATTTTCTTGCATTTTATTTTTCATCACTTTTGCAGCTTGTGAACAAGTCAATGAGCAGTTTCTTGTCAAAATTCCCAAATAATGTCGTCTCTGACACAGTACATCAAGGTGCGTTTTCATAGTGGCTCCGTAAAAACATCTTGATGGGAAATAAAGAGCCCCTCTCCTTCCAGACATAGCAGTTTGTTATCAGATTTACATGCTTTTATTTTTCCTTTGTGAAAAGCCTAAGTCAAAGAAGTTGGAGAGTTACTCAAACAGATAATTGTGCTGGCTTTCCCATACAGGTAAGTGTGAGCTCTCTTGCTGCTGAATGAAGCAGAACATACTTTTGACATTGCAACACATTTGAACTCTGCTTGTTTTGGTTCTTTGTGCAAGGGAACATTTCTTTTATAACTCTCCTGATGCCCTCAAAAAGAGAATCGTCAGCTGGAGCTGGAAGCACTTTATTGTCTAAGTGCCAGACTCTGATTAGGGTAAAGAGAAATGGCCTAAAAGTAGGTGAACTACATAGCGTTACCATTTAAATGTCTATCTTGTTAGCTAGGTGTGCCAGCATTGGCAGTGTCTGAGCTTCAGGATTTTTCGGTGAACTCTCGCTTTCCTTTCAGCATCTGCCATAGGGAGGGAGCACTGTCGTCCTGGTTTGCAGAGCAAAGTCTCAGTCCTGGGAGATCAGACCCTGAAAAAAGCATTCCTTTGCCTTGCAATTCCCAACTCTTGGCTAGCTCGCTTCCGTAGGAAAGTCATTGCCCTGAGGCAGGTGAGGATGGAAATGGGAGCTGGTACCCAACAACAGGCATCTCACCAACCCGCTATGGCTTCAGCAGCGGTGGGAGAGCACTCCTTCCTATCCCTCATGTGCTCCCTTCCTATGGAACTCAACAAGCCATTTTTTTCCTGTGAAAAATAGGGGCCTCTCCACACATTCTGAAGAGTACTAAGTCCAAGAACAGTAAGAATTGTCTTATTTTATACTAACCTGTCAGAATTGAGTTTCTATCCCTCTCTAGCAAAGCGGGAACTTCCCAGAGAACAAGTGGGTCTCGGAGGTGGGCAGCTGGCCAGTATGCAATGCCACACATCTGTTAAAAATACAAACTAGATTGGCAACTCGAACTGATTTCTTGAAAATAAAGAATTAATCAGTTACCTCTGAGTGAATGAAAGCAAGAAGGTTGTTTTTCTTACCCTGATGATACTTAGTGGAGTTTTCCAGCTGCATTATGGCAATATCACTTGTTTTCCCACCACGTGCTGTCAATTTTCATGAACCATATTATATTCAAGAATCAGAAGTTCTAGCTAGATTTTATTTTCTTTGTCCCTTACTGGCACCTGGCAGGGTCCTGCTGAAATGCCATTTTAAGCTGTCCTTTGGTGATCAATCAGCGGAGTGCATAATGAACACCTATGGAGGTATCCGAAGTGTGTAGTGAGGTAAAAAATACGCAAAGGTATCAGAATGTCTATTTCCACCTAAAATACCGTAATTTTCATCATTCCTTCCAGTTTTCCCCCATGCCACAAGCATTTTCTACAGAACACAGCAATAGATACATTGTATTAAAAGACATTTTAGATCACAAAGAATGTGTTGGTGCCCACCATGAAAATGAAGGAAAAAAGTATTTATGATGTACTGATACAGATCAGGAGATTCAAACTTCCATGGAATCAGACATTTTTGTCACTAGTAAGCTGTGGCCCTAATAGCCCTTTGGAGAGTGCTAGCTTCATAATTACTTTGTTTTACAAAATTACACTGAATTTCGAAGAACCTAATCCATTGAAGTTGCTTGCATTATAAATACGGTAGATTAGGGTGCAATTTAAGCAGTGCAGAACTAGCTCAGGGGAGTATCCCAGATCTTCATTTCGTTTAGCTCTTACTGATGTGATGAGAAGAAGAAAGAGTTGATTGCTGATTTATGTGCCTTGTCTTTCATTGTTATATTTCTGCTGTGCAGGGGATCACAACAGAGTCTGTTAACAACAACCAAGGCAGAACCAGCTGATGTTCTTACAATCACATCAGATTCTCTTCAAAATTGCTGTTAGTTGCTTTTTCTCTGTTGTCTCCAAAGTTTGCAGTCTGCTCTCCCAGCCATGAGTAGAATTTTAATGGCCTTGCAGTCTGTTGTCTATTAAGGTTTTTATTAGTATTAATATGGTCTATTTTTCTAGCTGTCTGTTTCACTATATTTAATTTCAAAATGTTTCTGAAGTACAGGCTAAAGGGGTTCTCCCAAGGCACCATTTGCTGAAAGTTCATTTTAAAGTCATTAATATATGCCTCCAGCAAACCCTCATATTAGGTTATGCAGCAAAGGCTTTAGGAGCCAGCTTCTAAGGACACATCTGATTGACTCCCAGCTTAGAAGAGATATTTTAAAAAGATCTTGACACTCTTTTATAGCAAAATAAAAGATTCTTCAGAACCGAGCACTTTGCTGTTCAAACATACTGACTGTAATCTGCATTTGAGTTTACGCTGTGGTCATGGTGTCAGAGATGATTAACTTCCTACGAACTTCAAGAAGAGCAGAGGTTTTCTACAGAGGGAAAGGCTGAGATATGAATTCACTTTTTACTGAACACCCAAGAGATCCGTGTAGGCAAAGGTAGGTGCTGCAGAGCTCCCACCCGATAATTCACCCACAGGACACACACACCTGGGAAACTCGTCCCTGCTATTTATGTGGCACATAAAACTATTTGTTCAACCTTGCTTACCCCCTCTCCAGAAGATGATTTAAGGAATGAAGAGAGAGATGATGCTGGAGCCCATCTGGCTGCCGGCTACTGCAAGAAAGGGAATTTTCCTGTTCCTTTAACTAAATAACCATTTTCTTTAGAGCCTAGAGTGCTTTCATTGTCTTTGTCAATGGCTGCCAGGTGGGCAGAATTGCAGCTGCCACTCTTCTCTGAGCAATATAAGTCTGTGGAAAGCAGGACACATCAAAGACATGACAGAAATGTGTAATTCCTGCGATGCATCTTTTAATCTGCTATGCGAGAAGAAAAAGAGAGCTCTGTCATAACACATCAGTTTCACCAGATACATCTTTTATATGGAAATGTGCAAAAGTTCACGATATCAGAAAAAGTCCATTCCCCAAGACGCTGATGCAGGTGCCGTGCTTGGGCAGTGCTCCTGCTGGTTCCTGGCATCTTGAGAATTTTGAGTGACACTTTACCCTTGTCCTCCCTCTTCCCGGTACCACTTGAGTAACACATAGCGGTGTAAACAGGAGACTTCATTAAATTTGTCTCAGAGCCAAAATTCTCCCTTTCTTAAACAACAGTTTCTTATCTCTGCAATGTTTGAAACCAGAGCCTGACGATGAACCTTTTGCCCTAGGTTTGGGTGAGCTTGCTTGGATTAAAGCAGAGCCCTGGTCCGCAGACAGTCTGGCATGAAACCAAAACAAAACACAATTGCGTTTGGAAATAACTGACATTCTCTGGTGGAAAGCCTTAGTCGCTATCTCTATTTTTGTGATATTTGTCTTCTGCTGTATTCCTCTTAGTTAGCAAAGAATTTTTTTCTTTGGCAGAAGCAAGGCAACACAAGAAGTCATCCTTTACAATTTACTCTCAGGGTGGAAAGCTTTATTTTCTTCCTGGCTTCTTTCACCAGCCCACAGCAAACATTTATCTTCTGATTCCTCTAATAGGATGTGACTTGTTGTGACATCATATTTTGAAAGGCTGCAATTTAATGGGTGTATTTTATCCCCCTTTTCCCCAACACACATACATTTTGTAGAGACATTTTGCATTTAAAATGCAGTGCAACCTCCTGGTGATTGGAATTGCTGCCAGAGGTTTCTCCAGCGCACTTGCTCAGTCGTGACTTTGCACAAGTCCATCACAAATAAACATCTTCTGCGTCAGGCTTGCTCAGGACCACTCACAATTCCCTGGTCCGATGATAATGGCGGGCACTGTAATGCAGATTGCGGTGGCAGGGTCTAAGTTGCAGAGAATTAGCCGTACCACTTTAACATGTGCACTGAAATCCACTGAAACAAGAACATTGAATTCCTCGTATTATTTTACTAGTAACAAGTATAAAAGTCCACAGCATCACACTGATAACTTAAATATCCATTTCCTCCCCTCGCAGTATAGATCGAAGATAGAATTCATTCCATCAGGGAAGCACCCTAAGGAAATTCTGAGCTGTCAGCCGAAGCAGTGCTGTATATAAAATGTCTCTGGCTGTATTAGTATTTGTGCCATTCCTGATGAGAGTCTTTAATCGTCCCCACCTCATTCAGGGGAGACAGGAATATACCGTATTTTCTTTCCTGAATGAACTGCAGATATCTGGTTTTCACATTTTTGTTCATTATTTTAAATAAACAGAATTGACACTGAGCAAATCCTAAACAGTTGATTTCAGGTGAGTTTTACAAGCTGGGATTGCCCTGTCGGAACAGATTCCATCCCTGCAGAAGGGGCTGCTTCAGGACCAGTGCTTCCCAAGGGGAACGCTGCCGCATCCCTTCCAGGTACCACCTGCTCTGGAAGCCTGGAGGGCTGCAGGGGACATCCCTGCGCCGCAGGGGGAACCTGTGGCCTTTCTTCAGTCTGTCCTGCACAATCCCCCCCGGCAGGGAGTGAGCTGGCAACTTCTCAACACCTAGTCTTTGCTCTTGAAAGTGACGTTCCTCGGTCGAAAGAGGGGGAGCGCACGATGAAGGCACAAGCACCTTGATCCGTCTCTCTCCCAGAGGCAAGCTGAAGCTCCGTGGCGTATGAGAGGTGAATGAGTAAGCACAATAACACAGGGCTATATGTGGGCAAATGAACAGCCCACGTGCTAACACCGCTGTCACGTAGGGAGCCCAACACCGTGTTCTTCCATGCTGCAGGAGGTACAGATCTGAATGCCTTAGGTGATGTAAAGCAGAGGTAAAGCCTGGAAACTGCTGATGCTGAGAACAGGCTGATGCTGGCAGAGGTTTTTGGCCCATGCTGTGGGGTCTGAGGTGTCCTCAGCTGCCTCTCCAGGGCTCACCGAAGGGCATGGAGAAAGTGAGCATGTGGTCACTATTTTGACAATAACACCCTCGCTGGAAATCGCTCAGGGATCTGAGAATCGAAAGAAGGTTAAAATCAGAGTGTTTGGGGGTTGGCAGTAGAAGTCGGGTAGGAGAAGCAATCTCTCATCGGCCTCAGGCAGCTGTTACTGGGAGGGAAAAAGGCCCCTGCAACCTTCCTCTTTCCCCTGCTTTTGCAGAGAGATGAAGCACCAGGTGCAGGAGTATCTAAGTGTAGCAACATTTGGGATAATCGGTAATTAACCTCATACGGAAAGGATTCAGCTGTCCTGCTTGGCTCCTGCACCACAAGCCCACTGTGTGTGATAACAAACGCCCTCACTGATTTACCACTCCTACAGCATCAGGTCAATTAAAACATTCTGTGACACACATTTCATAAGGTTACAAAACACTGAAGAGAAGAAAAGGATGCACTATGAGATGTGAACGTTGTCATTCCATCCCAGGCACTATAGGGCCAAATTCAGCAATGGTGTAAGTCCATTTGCAATGCCGGAGCTGTAACCCACTGAGGTTACATTAAGCCCACTGGTTCTGCTCGGCACATAGCAAGACATTGTGAAAATGGCTTAAAGACTTTGTTAAGAATATCAGATTTTTCTCAGTGATGATTAAAAAAATAAAAGTATCTAACTTGAATGCTTTGGCCCTAGGATCCTGAAGAGGAGCGGCATCTTGAGGGTGATTCAGAGAAGGAGCCTGAGATGTTCTGCGAGGAGCCTCGGGTCCTCCCTCCAGTGACAGGAGAGGGCAAAGCGTGCTGAGGGCTTTCAGTAATATGCCCCAAATCAGATGGTATTACAAGCAGTAATCAAGGTGAAAAAATCAGGCACTCACTGCCACAGAAATAAATTAGTTCATTTAAATCAATCTTGATCAGGCCCAGATTTACTGGCTGGACAGACTAGACAGTGCTAAGTGGGATCCTGGCATTATTACGGGGCCACGGCCATGGGGCTACCCACAAATCTCACCTTGTCTAGGTCACAGAAATGTCTGTAAATACCTCTACACCTTTGCTGTTTCCATACATTTAAAAACCCCAGGCCAACAACCTTTGATAAATGTGTCTTATGCTGAGTAACTGGAGGTCACTCAATACAGTGGCACTACTGTTGTCAACCCTTGTCATTCCTGTTCACCACCTGAATTGACTTTTAGCCATTCATACGTGTAAATGCCACACAGAAGCCTGACTTCTCCCTAACTTTCTTTCTCATGAGATCATTGCGGTGACTCATATTTATTTGTTCAAAACAGAATTTCACCTATTTTATTTTTTCTACTTTTTCAGGCATTACATGCTTCTTGATTTTGCTTTATTCTTCAGCATGTAGAAAGGCCTAGTGTTTTAAAAACCCCACACCTTAAAATTCAGAAACAGAGCATGTACAGTAGAACAAATTGTCCAAGCAGATCATGATGGTGAACGTGCAAACCTGTGAAGCTGTTGGGTGCCCACAGCTTCTGGATATGCAGCAGTTGAGTGGGTCATACAATAGCAAAAGAGCATGTGCAAGTGCCTATGCCATTTCTTAAAAAAAATAGAAAAGCATATACTTTCATGAAGTCTTAAAAATCCTGCCTACATATGTCTAATTGCATAGTAAGAAAAGATCAACATTACTGCTTTAGCTCAGGTATGAATCAGTCAGCTGAGAGCATCAAGGAAATGAAATGAGAAAAGCGAAGAGCCTCACCTTTGGAAAGCAGTGCAAACATGGGTGCTGATTTCTTTTTGGGGTTACGTTCTTTTCTGTAAAAGTAAATGAAAACATCCTTCTGGTGATGTTCTGAACAAGAGGGTTTGTTGCCAGTTTTCCTGCTGTTAAAATCTGATCTTGTGTGTCCCTGTAGAGCAGAGCAGTCCGCAAGACGGCCTGGATCCTCTTCTCCGTTAAACCGCTGCCTACGGGGAACTGGGAACATGATAGCGCGGATCGCCCATTCCTAAGCATGTATTTTATATCCAAATGTGGAAATCTCACGACTGACATTTGAGGGAGGACCTCATCTCTGAAAGGTGACAGGCCTGCCAGCACCTTGCCGTCGGACCGCTGCTCTCCAGCGCTCAGCAGCCGCCGAGCGAGCGGCACCTCGACCTCGCTGCCAGCACCCCCAGCGTGCCTGGGGGATGCCATGGGCCATTTGCAGCGATAGATTGTAAGCACGTGTAGAAATTGTTCCTAGTGCTCCTCCCAGATATTGGGATCCCACGTCTGGGACAGCGGAGTAGGAGCGTGGAGGAAAGGGCTGGTTTCTGAAAGCAAGTTGAGCATCTTGTGCCATTTCAACCTCTGGAGAGAAAGAATGATCTTTACAAAAATAAAATGGTTTTTGTCGGGCTAAGGAGTCATTTTACAGACCCAAGAGTGAACAGAGAGCCCTGGGCAGTGTGGGAGCCACTGGGTTGTGGATCCAGCCTCTCCACCTCTTTTCAGGGCTCAGAGCGAAGCAGCACACAACCCCCCGTATTCACACGCCGAGCAGGGAGGTGACGGCTGCCTGGGCATTCCCTCTCTCAAACTCCTCGACAGCATCTGCATGACTTACTTCATGTACGTTGAGTGCCTAGTAGCTCTTGTTTATGTTGTCTGTGTTTTCCTATATCAGTAGCATAAGAACTATTTAAACCTCCTCCAGGTGAGAGCTATCCCTCATACCTAATTTGTATTATAAAGTCTTTGCAAAAAAAAACACCACGCAACAGAACAAACCAACCAACCTGAAAATTTGAGATTTTGTTTTGAGTATGAAAGACATTTCTTTATATCATTAAAATAAAGAAAATTTCCTGATTAGTACTAATACTTAAATCAATACTGAATTAATCAATTAATTAACTAAAAATATGGAATAAGAGTTTGTAGATACCACACAGGAAATTTAGTATACTTGAATTAAAATGCTTCTGGTCTCTGCTGTAAACATAGTACGCACTTTGTTTTTGTACATGGTCAAACACGGAATGAGGCAATTTAGCCAAAGGAAATGATAAGCAATGTAAGCCGTCACTACCCCATGGAAATCTGCAGAATGCCAATAATTTAATAAAACATGTGCTTGCTAGATCAAATACTCCTAACTCTCTTTGCTCTGCAGCGAAACCGTGAGATCCAAGCAGAAGGTATGCTGAGATACTGTGCTCTCCGAATCAGTAAATTGCTGAGTCCCTAAAATCATCAGCTACTTCAATTATTCGTGGTAGCAGGATGTATCTGTGTTTAAATAGATGTTAAGGTTGTGACTGTAAACAGGAAATGAAAAATAAAAAAAAGCCATGATGGAACAGAAAAAATAAAAGCAGATGATTTCTAACTAATGTGAGACAACAGTTTAAAACTGTGAAACTGAGTTTTAAAATATAAAATGGAAGGATGATACAAAGAACTGTTCTTGCTGGTGGCAATGCTGAAGCTGGCAGGAGAGCTGATTACAGGTAAATGACTGAAGCACAACAAATATATATGTATGCTGTACATCAGTAGAATATGCATTATGTACATCAGTAGTATGCCTTCACATGGGGAGTAAATGATGCAATATGTCAGTATGTGATACTGACACTTTTCAAATTATATTTTCCCCAATATTTATGTATATTGGCTACAGAATGAGTACTTCCAAATATAAATTGCCATTATGGTTAATGTATGTTTAAAATGTATATTAAAATGCATATTGAAAATCACAATACTTCTCTTACCCTTATCGACTAAACTGGAGAAGAGAGGTATATAGTTTAGGTATGTGGTATCTAAGAGCTTGAAACCAGTTCAAGGTCCCTGCCAACCCCAGTGCCACAACAGTTCCTGCGGCTTGGCCTAATAACCCATCTTTTGAGGGAACGAACACCCAGCTTGTGGGGAGAGAGGGTTGCACAGGCTGACCAACGGCTCACATAGGATGTGGAGCTGCTGTTTTACTGACTCTGTGCAGAAGCGAGTCTTCCTGACATCAACACTGAGGCGTCCCTCACCTTGGAGAAGGAATCAGGTCTCCTGCCTGACAGCTGTCCACAGAGGGGTGCAAGCTCAAATAAAGAGACAGTTGGTATGAAAGCATTTTTACTTTCCTATTGAGGGAAGATTTTCTGGCATTTCCCCCTCTCGTTTTGCCTCTGTTGTTAGTATAAATGCATATATAATAGCAGATATTCTCCAGGATGAGTGCAAGGTATGTTAAGTGCCTTCAAATATTTTGATTTCTCATTTTCAGGTTGTTTTGATTCTAACTCACAGCTAAAAAGATGAAAACTTTCAGAAACTTTGAGCAAGACTCATGGAGGATACTCCTGAGGCATGCTGTCTGAATTTTGTAAGAGTATCAGTCAGCTGGTCTATTTAGTAATTATGTTGGCGCAGTTCTCACCATCCACTCGCCACTTGTTTTCTACTACTAAGTTCATTATAATACCATTCAGATACTACTGCAAAGTTTTCCAGAGTTTGGAGAACAATATCATCATCATTAATGGGAAGAAAAAAAAAAAATCAGTCTGCTCTGCTAACGCATGCAAATATTGACTTGTCTAACACATAAGATGCACAATTGATTGCCCAGATATTCTTCCTGTTGCTGTTCCCTTTCCTCCAAGCTCTAACAAAACATAGCAGATGGTTAAATTTACTGTATCATCTCAGAGCAAGAAAGAAGGTGCTGACTCTTCCATTATGCATGGAGAACTGCATGTGACCCAGAGGACTGCAGCAAGAATGGAGCCAAATAAGAGCCCTATTCCTTAACATGATCTTTGCCATTCCCACAGGTATGATTTTGCTGTTTCTTCCTTTAAATTTGCAAACTTTGGTGTCATGGTAACCCGTTCCTTTCTGTAGGGAATGGTCTGGGTAGGATGGTCACTTGTACTGCTGATACACGCTCTACTTTTGGTGAAGCGTCTTGAGATCTTGTGATTTATTTCTATAAAATCCACCCTAACTTTTCCTGTGACATTTTGAAACTGCTGATCACCTCAGTTGCTCTCAGAAAGTGCCTCCTGCTCCTGTTCAACCCTAATGAAAAAAAAAATGGTGGCATTAGCAAGGTGCATTGTGGAGAATGACTTATGGAGACTTGCCAAGTAACAAAACTGTCCTGGGTGTCCTAAGAGATGTGCTCAATATTTATGGCATCTCTTAGCAGTGGCAGACAGATGTGACTAAGAAATGAAACCTAGTTTGGATTAATAGAGTGGCTGTTTTCTTCTTCTAGCTGCTTTTATAAAATGAGTGCTGTCAGGATATTTCGTAGAAATTATGGATTTTTTTTTAAGAGAACTATCAAGTACGAAAATGTTTAGAAACAAGAAATATTTTAAAGATGATAAAGACAGTAAATGTTTCAGGATATTGAAGTACTTCATCATTACAAAATGGGCTTTCTTTCAAAAATTTTTTTTTTTGGTCTCAAATTAAGGGTCAAAAGGTCAATAAAAAGCAACAAAGACCAATGCTCTTATGTTCTGCAGCTGAGGCCTTCATTGCCCTGACCAGGATCACCTGGGACCCCCACCCACTGGTCCCGGTCCCACATTTAGGGCAGACTCTGCTCCTTGCACGAGTTTGGGGTTTGTTTTGGTTTGGTTTTTGCCTGTTGTGGGCAGCTCTTTGCTCTGCCCTGTCTGCCTCTGAACCCTGCTTGCTGATGCCTTTCCAGGTCACTCTTGGACCTACTTATCTCTTTGTGTCTTTGCTGGACCTGTTGGTACCACTGAGCTGGCTTTGTTTAGGCTCTGCCTGTGCTGGTGAGGATGCTGCTATCTTCTCCCTTTTGGCTCCCACCCCGTCATCCTCTGCAGAGCTGCTCCGCTCGTGCTGGTCCTGGGTGAGTAGTCCCCTCTCCGCGTGCTCGAGGTGTGAGGTGATTAGTGCTTCTTGTGTTTATGGGGCTCACTGCACCTGATTGCTTTGCAGCTTGTGGTTTGTCTTTTTTAATCTCTGCAAAACCCTTTTGAGTTAGGGAAGCTGTAATCTCTGGTTTTTAAAAAATGGAGAGTTGAATCAATTAAACTTTAGCCCAGATATGTAAATATTGCTTCCTAAATCCAGCAGGAGCTCTATGCCTCAGTGTCATTTGAATTTAACTACGTGGTCTGACTTTGCACTAGAAGTCCACAGGAAGGCGGAGGTTTGAACGTAATATTTTTCATTCTGAGCTCATTGCTGTGCTTTGTCCTGTAAGAGATTCTGGAGATTATCGTGTACACCAGGAAGAGGAAGGTGCTACCATGCTAAATTTCTTTATCTTCTGAGCCACTAGAAAAAGACTCTTAACATAGGAAAGATGGAAACTCCTGTGGAGAAACAATTATTTAAGATTTTCTGTCCTATTCAATGAATAGCTATTAATAGTGCTGCATGCTTCACCTTGCCTGAAGGAGGTAACTGTCAAGTACAAGCTTTTCCTTTCTCTGCATCAAACCAAGGGCTTGCCAGTCATTTGCATGAGCTTGAGACTGAGCAGACTCATAGGATGCAATAAGAATTAAACCTCATTAGTTCAAGGAACGTAATGTGCTAATATAAACAATAATGAATTAAACATTCCAATATTGTTATTTGTTAAAAGAGGAGAGCATCCAACTTCCCACAATATTGGCTACAATATAAGACTCAAATTAGATTTCGCTGCTTTGGCTACAATGTAAGACTCAAATTAGTTTTTGCTGGTTTTGCTTCTTCATAATGCTTCCCTTCTAGAAGTCACGCGTGCAGTTGCACGCGCACAGAGAAGCAGTTGTATGGGCATATAAGAACAGTTCTGGAGAAGAAAAGCAGTTCTATTTCTAGCCTTAGAGTGTGCTCCCAGCTCTGTGCTGGGCTGCATGGGAGCCCAGGGCAAGCGCTCAGCTGCACAGGTTGCATCTACGTACGGCTTTGAAGCACTCTGCAGCCTGGGAGAGCTGGAGCAGTAGTGCTTGTTGATACCAGGTGCCTGACTCCATGAGGCTGCTTTTAAAAAGAAGAGAAGGGAGGTTGTGAAGTATTTCAAGGGAAAATAAACCTCGAGCAGCAGATATTCTCTCTATATTTCGTGAAAGCATATTAAATCCTGGGAATACTCTGCTTCAAGTATAGAAAGAATTCAAGAGTTTCATAGACATATCCTGAATGGGGATACAAATGAGCTACATTTCTTTCCTAACTATTTTTCAGCTGGATAACAGTACATGGATGATAACAATCAAAAGGGGGGGGAGACAGGCAGTATCCTGCCCCCAAAGATCAATGGAGAAACTGTAACGGAATGAAGAGGTTATCCCTTGCACAAGAATAATGGGCAGTGATAGTTCAGCACAGGAAACCAGTTTCCTTTCCCTCCTGTTCAATTTATACGGGCTTCAGCCTCAGATAGGGTACCTCTTTGGCAAAGAAATCCATTGCCAGCCCTGCTGCCTGGGTGCTGCTCACCCAAAAAGTCCTGAGGGGACGACGGCCACCGCAGCACACGGAGCAGCCTCAGGCATCCCTGGCAGAGCTGAGTCCCAGCAGGGCTCTTCGTCTTAGCGAGCTTTGCTGCGATTACCAAAGGTTCAACGAAATGTTTACACTGTGATATTCCTCACGAATTGGAGGCACGTTTAACACATTATTGCTAAACTTAAAAAGAAACCTGTGGGGAGGCTGATGTGCTTGTGATAACTTGTTGTTTGGAAATTGAATTGTCCTGCTGGAGCTGTTACCCATCTGTTGCTTTTCCTCTCTCTTTCATCCTTGGTATTATTTTTCAAAGTGTGATAATGCATTTCAAGAGCCTTTCTTGATTAAATAATTGTAAGTTGATAAACAGAAACTGAAGTTGATATCTAAACACACCAGATTAATGTGATGTAAAGATTGGGCAGAAAGTCTCCGTGTCAATAGAGAGTCAATAGAGATACCTCAATTTACAGTACTCGAGGACCTAAACTCCTGTTACAATGTGAAGGCAACTATATTCAGTGCAGCACTATAGTTAGCTTGGCAGTGCTACACAAAGGGCTGAAAAGATAACTGATTGTAAAGAAACTTGTGTAGCCTTTTTTCCTTCTTGGAGAATGACTTTAAGCTCATTGCACTTGAAGTGAGTTCATGAAGATTTTTCTTTCCATTCTTGGATTTATTACCCATAATGTTCAAGCGTATTTGTTATTAGAGATTGGTGGAGGTGGTTTGTGGCAGGAGTCATGGTACATTTTCCATTCCTTGAAAGATGCATATTACAGAGATTTTTGTTTTCCTTACTCAATTCAAAATTAATGGGTTACTCCATGCTAAAACTAAGCAAGAATAATTATATATCATAAGAAGATATATTGTTGGGGTCAGGTAAAGGTTTTCTTTTAGTTTTGATTTTGTAACTGCATATTAGACTCAGCACTATGAATTGCACTGAGAAATAACACCATCGGAAAGATGGTTCGGAGCAGAACAGCAGAGAGCCAGAGCCCTTGGGGCACTTGGGTGCGCGTGTGGCAGGGACACCGTGTTGCACACAGGGGCTGTGGCTCTGGGTGACCAGCCCTGCACCCAGATATCTGCCTTTAGGCAGCAGAGACAGGTTCTCTGGAGTAACGAAAATGCCATTTGCAGAATAGTAAAAAAAATCCCTCCTATTATCTTGATAACAAATGTGCCTGGGAAGATTAAATACCTGTTTGAATGATCGGCGTGTTTTAACGCAGGCATAAGGGCATGACTCTAGCAGGTACCCAGCCTCGAGATGGAGGTTTGCGGTAGGAAAGGCAGGCATCAGTGCCACTTCTGTAGGCAGGCAACAGGCCTGCAAGTTTGTTAGTTCACCGATTGCACTCTATAGACAAAACTTCAGAAACAGGTCAGGGCTAAATCAGCTGAAATCTCTTCCTCGGTAAACTTCAAACGTAGTTATTTGTACTATGGGTGGAAAGATGCCATTACTTACTAGTCAGTTTGAGTCTTTGTCTCTCTGTGTCTCTGCAGATCATATTTCTTTCTTGCTTTTTTTAAATCTGATTTCTGTTCTGTCAGTGAGATGATTCCCAAAATACCTTGGGGTACATTCCTCAGTCTGGATGTTCATTATCTGTAAATGCCCCGAGCCCCATATATTTCTTTTCTGTAGACCTCGGTCTGGAAACAAAACAATAAACTCTGCAGCCTGTTGTGGCTGTGCAACAATCTGCAATCTGACTTATTTATTAATTTACTTGTTCTGAGATTTTGTTTTCATTGCTATCTGCTGCAGTTCAAAGGGGTCTTCTGTGTTTCCTTTTCAATAGTTTTCCCCAAAAGCTGAAATTGTATTTTTCCAGATGCAGGTCACCTTTCATGTCATTCACCTTTCTTCAGCTCTTTCCCAATCCTAAATAACCTAACAACAAACTGACCAAACCCCAAGCAAAAACAAACATCTTGATAGGTATAAATTATTACAGGTTTACAAAAGTCATCTTGGTCTGCTCCTGATTTCTAACCTTGTTAAAACGAATATTGAATAATGTGAAAGGTCTTATTTGCAGCTGACAGATAGAAATAGTAGTGAGGCAAATGTCCTCTTAGCTATTTGGGTTTGCCCTTAGGATTTATCTTTGCTGTAGTCCTAAAGTACTCTTCCCTGCATTTTACCCAAACTCATCTACCATCACTACCCAGGTTTATGCAAGCCTGGAACCCAGGGCTGTTTTATGGAGGTATAAACTATAGTCCTTCTCCTTTGCGTTGTGGATGCAGATCAATCTTATTTTGCAGAGATTTGTGATAGTCATCCGGTCACCAGCAAATCTGGGCAGTTTACTGCTCTGGCTCCGAGTTAAGCCATTACCCCAAATACAGGCGCTCTGCAGAATAGTCTGGGCACACCAGGGTGGGAAGAGTTTGAGGAGCTTGAAGAGATCTTGAGCAGCCTGCACGGCTGGGTGCCTCAGGAAGGTGCTGGGCATGTCCCAGGGAGCTTGGGTGAGCAGGAGGGATGGGGAGGAACCGCAACTGGGCAAGCGCTGGGGGAGGCTCACCTTGAGAATCGCTGCCTGGGGGCTGTGTACTTACCGTGCTGACAGGCAAAGGGAAAGCTAGAGATGTACTCAGAGCAGTTTGAAGGAAGAAGTGTGAGTTTCTTATGGCCTTCCTGAGGAAGGAGAAAGGCAAGAGGCAAACTGTGTAATTTGTTGCACCTTATTTGGATCCGGCTTGCATACAGCTTTTCTGGTCACGGTGCCAGTTAGTTTTAAATGAGAAATACTAAATTCTAATAAGTAGCACTTCCCTCACCAGTGTGGAAGAGATTAAACTTCTGGTCCCAGATCACTCTTACCATGACACCTATATGGACTGCGCTTAAGCTTCCTAATTGCCAAATGTGTGCCTCTCTCCAGGAAATCACTTGGGTGCAATTTTAACTACTTTAGGAGAGTCAAAACAGACTATGTCTTTGTGGGCAGACCAAAATCTCAGTGAGGGCAATGCTTCCCCAGATCAAGGTCACTGACAGCCCTGAAATGTCCTTGATGTTTTACTCTTCCAAAGGATATTGTTGATAGAAATGCTTTTTGGTTATGACTAAGCAGTGATGTGAAAGACGGTGCCTTCAAAAGAGGGACCACACAAAGATGCCACTAACTTCAGAAACATGCATTTCAGTTTAAAGAAAGCGTATGTGCTATATACTTCCTTTGTTGGTGGCTCAGGAAGGTTTTTGGTAAGTATTGTTGCTTCTTTTTCTTCATTAAAAGAGAATGTAAAAAAAAAAAAAAAATTAAGTCTCTTTACCAAGTTCTAGCCATCTCCCAGAAATATTTTCTATTACTTCAGACTGTTTAAGTACACACAGTAGCAGCATAATTTTAAAGTACTTGAAATGCTTCATTGTTATACATTGAATAATGCAGAACAGCATAACAACACAGATTCTTTCAAAACTGAATAGTGAATGTTGCCTGGAATACTTTTGCCCTTTTGAGGTACCTGATTGCCAACATAATGGGTCTCAATGGGAATTCATAGCTATTACAGTATCTTTCAAACTACAGTTAAAAATATGGAAGCCATACAATGAAGTAATTTTCCAGGCATAGATGCCTGGATCAATAGTCTTAAAGTGATCAGGTGGAAGACACACAATGGGTCCCAAAAAGAACCAACCTGCAACCTTCAGATGAAGTAAACCTGAAATGTTTTTCTTTATTTCTTAAAAGGGAAGACTATTTTTGATTTTCAGCTCTTTCTATGCTTCAAGGTCTCAATCAGGTTTGGGAGTGTGAGAGCAGTAGTATGAGAAAAATCACACTATAAGGCTTTTCAGGCAAATTTTAGAGACCTAAGTGGTGTTAAGCAGGGAGAGGTAAACTCTGCGGCTTCCCCAGTGCAGCTATAGAGGAACAAGTGAGACCTGGCCAAGGGGGCTGAGGTCTTGCAAAGGGTGGATGGTCGTGGCAAACACAGCGGCTGGGGACGTGCAGCCCCCCAGACCTGCTGGGGGTATGCAAGTGTGGTCTGCCTTGACGAGACCTGGCTTACTATGTGCCCTGAAGCTTTCAGAAAGCGTTTTGCTGGGCAGCTGTGGGGCTATAAAGGCAGAAGCTGGAAGCGGGATATGAGCTGAGGTGGGGAGCTGATAAGCCCCAAGGTCTGTGGCTTGGCCAGCTGAGTACCTGGGACCAATGTAAGGGTTTGTCCAGGTGCTTTGCCCTGAGATCTGCATGTTTTCCCCTCTACTTTGATCAGCTCTTCTCAATAAAACTGGATTGACGATAGCTTGCATCTGAGGTCGGAAACACACACCAGGTGCAAAGCCTGGGTCAGGATCTGTGATGCCTCAGAGTTCATGTTTGCTGTGGTTGAGGATTTAGGTAATGTGTCTTGTAGCATTAAAACTCACATCCTACCCATTTCACAAAGCTTAGGAGCCATCTGGATTGCATTTACTGGCTCAAACTGTAGGTAAAAGTTAAATTATCTTGATTTTTTTTTTTTCCCCCTTATATGAATGAGAGTTTGAGCTGCAAGATGCATCAAACTGCAGAGCACTTCAATGTCCCGCTTGCTGTAAATTCTCTTCACACATTGAAATAGCTGAGGTTATTGCAGGGTTTTTATAGGTCATAAGGAGTTTTGTCTCTTCATACTGTGTTCGGAGAACCCACAACTGCTCCTTACACAATGTAAGGCACCCACATGGCCAAACTGGGGTTTGCCCAACTCAAGATTTGCACTGGAGCAGCAAAATAACTCCCTCTAACGTGAAGACTGGGAAAGTGTAAAATAACAAGTATTGACAGGTGACTGAGTAATGTGCATTTATAAGATGTTTTTCTCTTTAGGATCCTTTGAGGTATGCAACATTGACAGCAGTACTAGGTGGTGTAATTAATTCTAAATGCCTTTAAGAAGTGCTTATGGAAAAGGAAAGTATAAGGTGGAATGGGAAGGGTACGACATAACTGAGTGCCAGGACTAGAGGTAAATAGTGCTGCACATGTATATGTTTATAAGCCTATAGTTGTGGACATATTTTACAGCTGTGGAAGTACAACCTAAAGGATGTTTGGCCATATGATAGAGCCAGTCGTACCACTGGGATGGCTAAGCACCAGGATCACAGGTTCCTGCTGTAAAGACAGCAAGAGAAGCCCCTTATGAAACCTGGCTGTAACAGACTTTTATCAGAGATGAGATAAAACATGCTTTCTTAATGACTTTTTAATGACTGAGTTGCAAAACACCCCCAAATATGTGGCGTTTTTGCATTTCATGTAAGATATCTTCCCACAACTTTCTTCCCACTCAGACGTGCAGCTTAGACTTTGCATATGGTGTTGTGTTTTGCAAATTCTCTAGGAGAAAAAGAAAGCATGATGCTTGATTAGTTGTGATTAGAGATAATCAACAAAATGGTGGCCAGGAGTTTAGGTCTTCAGTAAAAAAAGAGATGTATTGCTCTATTTCAAAAGTGCTTAGTGGCTATATAACAGCAAAGAGGCATTAGAAATAGTAGAAAAAAATATTAATCATGCACAGAAGAGGAAGTACAATAGGTTTTCATAAGTGTTACTAGTGTTGTTACTAATATGAGGAAAGAATACAGCACCACCACACATCTTGATGATGAATTTTTTTTTAGGTACAGCAAACACAGGAATAACAGCAACACAAACATACCCAGATGGTCAGAACCCTTTTAAATTCTTCTTGTTTAGGATAGTTGGATAGTACTAAAGAAAATCACTATCAGAATCCTGAAAAAAGGAGAAGCTATGAATTTTAGATTATGCATGTGGAGGTTGTATGGGAAATCAAAAAAACCCCACAGTTTGAAGGAGCTGGTGTCATAGGGAAAATCCAGTTCCAGTGAAGGGACATAAAATCTGAGTGATTTATTGGGTCCCCATCAACTGAGGGGACAAGTAAACACTCCATTTGTCATACATGTGTTTAGATTTTGATGGTAAATGACATTACATGGGCAAAAGTGTCTTTGCATAGGGATGTTGTTCTGGCAAAGCTGTCATCAAGTTTTTAAAAATGTTTGTATAGCAAAACCAAAATATGTCTTAAGCTTGCATGTTATTATTAGTGTGGTCAGTTTATGGGAGGTATATCAGCTTAGCCCTGCTTAAAAAAATAGTTATTGGGAATCATAGCATGAAACTTGGCAAGAGACTTGAAAATCATGCTTTTACATTCCCTGTGTGCTGTGAGGCATTAGAATATAGCTGAGTGTTTATTAAAAGTAAAAATATTTACCATGGCAACTCCATTATGCAATCTGGCTGGCAAGTTTGATAATCACAGCAGTTAACAGGAAAAAGAGCGTAGGTGGGTAAAAGCAGAGGAGCTGTCTCATTCATGAAGAGTTCTTTTAAGTAGAAATGGAGCCTGTGGAGTGGACATATGTTTCTCATTTCAATAAAGACAGTTTGATTCTGACATTTATGAAAGTGAGACTAATGAGCATAGACCAAGCCATGTTCTCACCCTCAGCAGGGTAGCACCAGCTTGACCTGACCATGCATAAGTGAGAGTGCAATCTAGTTCAGTTATTGTCTGGATAACAGACAGTTGTTACATAGAGGTCTTTGTGTTAAATTTTCCACAATTGAGTTTTGTAAGCATAAATGCCTAAAGATGGCCTTATAAAAATCCTGCATGCTTACATTTGACAGAACTGTTAAGGTACACAAGCAAAATTTCCTGCAAGCTGTACCTGCCTGAAATGTTACTGGCAGATTTGTCTGGTCCTCCCCAGAAATTTGAAAGGGAAGGAGAAAGTACTTCTATGTGATCCTCAGGCTGTTTGCTAGAATTTCTTAAATGTTCCTTGGGGTACTCCATTTTATTTCATGTCTCATAAAGAACCCGTTATCAAATAGGATAGTGCCAGGACTTGATGTATGGTCACGTTCGACGTGGCTGGGAGGAGGTGTCACAGTAACGTTGGATTTTAATTTGGATAAATTGAGAAAATGAACCTAATGTCAGGATAAAGCTGTAGAAATTATTAATGGAGAGGTAGCCAGAGCTGTTAAAGATGGCAGAGTGTGACACTAAGAAAATGTGACCAGGAACAAGCATGAAAGGAAGTGATAGGAAACTGAAGGATTTAGTTTCACTTATTAGTGTTCTTGCCCCAGAAATGTTAAAAAGCTGAAACAATCTGTGAGCTGTAATACTTGAGGCCTCTTACCACTTAATAGCAATGGCTGCTCTATTAGTTTACTTTGAACACATCTGCTCTCTATAACTGCTACCACAAGGTGCAGGAATTAACATCAGTTAATCAATATCTCTGACAGATATTGATCCAAGGCTCCATGGAGCAAGTGAAGGGTGCAAGCTGAGGGGGACTTCCCAGGTGTTTATTGGGACATTATTAAGACAAAGTGTTGATGAATTCTGGTAGACTCTATCTGGTTTTAGAGACATCAGAGTTAGCTGTTCGGTACAGCAAGAGAGACTTCAACTCACCCAAGTTACAGTGATTTCAGATGCCATCCCTGTACTCACCTGGAATAATTGTGTGCACTAGCCCAGGCAATTGTAACTAATGTTCCATAATTTCACAAATGGCACAGGTAAAGGAAATTTGGACAGCTGTGTCCCTGAGTTGTGAAACCTGGCATAATTTGGTGCTTCTCAACCAGTTCCACGGTGAAGCCATTGCTACCACTTAAATCCAACTTCTGTTCTCCTCTAAATGTGCAGTATAGAAAGGGCAGGTGCTTCCAATGTTTCATTATAAAGTTGAAAATATTTGCCCTTTTTTGTTAAATTTTCTTGCTGCAACCAAGAGAAAATGACTCACTTTGTGATTCAATTAGGTCCATAAAGATAGTGATGCTGTGTAGTAATTTCATTAAGTTTTGGGGGTTTAACTTAATTAAATAGTAATATACCAAGCTAATTCTTCATACATGAGAGACACCTAATCAGAGAAGGAGCTCTCTATCTTATCTTCTGCCAGTCCTGGAAAACAGCCAGGGGGTAGATTTTTGACACAATTTAGCGCAGCAGCAAGACTGTTTTTACCTTGGCCAGAATAGCTTACTCAAAGCTATTTTCAGCTGCCTCAGACTACCAAGATTCAGCTTACCAGCCCAGTACCCCTTCACTTTTATCCTACCCTGATGAGTCTTGTATTTTAGGAAAGGTAGGAGGCTTTGGGGCAAGGGTAAGTGGCGATGCCAGTATTACAAAGGAGACCTAGCCCAAGACATGAGTGTTAAGCACTGGGAGGCTTATTGACTTTTAATATGAGCTTAACTTTTTGTCTCTTTTTTTTTTTAAGCCAAATTTAATCTGAAGGTTTGTAGATGTTGTTCTCCCACATACTACTTCTTGCTTATTACAAGTTTTCTCTTTCCCTGAGAACATGAACCCTGTACAAGCTTAATGACTCTGCAGTATGATTACTCATTGCAAATGCAGAACCGTATCTAGAAAAGAGTAGCTCTCCCAAGGGAACTCAGACAATCAATAGAGCTATGTTTCAACTGATGCTTGTCTCAAAATGGTTGAGGTTGGAAGGGACCTCTGGAGGTCATCTTGTCCAAACTCCTGCTCAAGCAGGGCCACCTAGAGCCAGTGTCCCAGGACTGTGTTTAGGTGGTTTTTGAACATCTCTAAGTATGGAGACTCCACAACAACCCTGGGCAACCTGTTCTGGTGCTCAGTCACCCTCACAGTAAAAACCTGTTTCCTGATGTTCAGGTGGAACCTCCTGCGTTTCAGTTTGTGTCCATTGCCTCTGGTCATGTCACTGGTCACCACTGAAAAGAGCCTAGCTCTCTCCTCTTTGTATCCTCCCTTCAGGTATTTATATATGTTAACAAGATCCCCACCTGAGCCTTCTCTTGTCTAGCCTAAGCAGTCCCAGATCTATCAGCCTTTCCTCATATGTGAGGTGCTCCAGTCCCTTAATCATCCTCGTAGCCCTTTGTTGAACTTAGTGTTTCTTGCTGCAACTGTACTGACAACATTAACCATATTGCTACCACAGCAGGGAATCACTTCTGATGGATCGGATTTTTTTAGCATTGTAGTCAAAGAATAAGACGTGACTGATTTCTGGAAGGTGAACCAGAGCCTGCTGTTAGGGTCGGTTCGTAACTAAAAGCAAAGCTCTCATAGAGAGATTGGTGGCTATTGTTGTGTGATTGGAGACAGTCTATCTCCAGTGGTGTTACTGATATAAAATTTATCTGCCTGCATTTTTTTTTACTTAGAAAAGAAACTATTTTGGGTCTTTAGGAGTGAATTCATAAGGTGAGTTGGTGCTATAGCAACCATTCATCTGACCAAATGGCCTACTGGGAATATTCAAGGCATGACTTCTGTAATTTATTTTCCTGTTGCAGTTTAGCTCTATCTCCTGCAGCTTTCAGTTTCAGATGAAACTAGCGTTTGCCTTTAGGGAATTATCATATTCATTATTCCTATCTTCCCTGTTTTGTTTGAAGCATATTAATAGCTGATTGGTTAACAAATCTGGTCTTTGAAAGAAAAAAACCCAAAACACCAAACACAACTTGGGCAACTACACGCCACAGTACAACATTCTTTCTTGTTCCATAGCGGGTCCTTTACCAGAAATCAAATAATACATGGGCAACTCAGTGCTGATTTGGCCTCAAATCACTAGACAAGCCATATTAAAAACACAGGTTATTCATACATATGAAACAGTGGGCCAAAAGAATAGCTCTTTTCTTCATTTCTTGCTTCAGAACCTCATGGCTCTTTCAACACTTATGGAACAATTTTTCTAGTGTTATTTGTGAATGTTAGGATTGATTCCTGATAAGATGTTTTGTGTACAATACCGCTATAAAACATGACTGAGGTAGAAATATTAGGGCTAGGCTGTTTATAACAACATGAACAGAATTCAAGCTCCTCTTTCGGCATGAAGTTAGAGGTAGGTGAGCTATCAGCTTGGTGACGACCAGAAATCTTGGGTGGCTGTAAATCTGCGTCAGAATAACGCTTGATTTAGAATTTACCAAGAAGATGCTAAAGTTGCAGAGGTGACCAAAATTTATTTCTTTGCCAGAAGTTGCTCTTCTGATGAAACTGAAGTCTTGTACTTCCTGCACCTGTGGCTATCCTGGCTTCTGAGGCTGAAAGTTGCTTAATGAGGTAGCCTATTGTACAGGTTTCAATACGCATGCATAATGTTTCCTTTTAATCATTTTCCTTCAGTTTTTTAAGTAAGAGTTTGGGAGACCAAAAGCAGAGTGATGCATCTAATTGAAAACCAGTATAATGGTTTTCTGAACACAGCCATCTTCTCATACTTAATAATCAGAAGCACATACATGTACACTTTTATGTACTTATATACACTTTCATTTTTAACTTCTTATGCTAATTACCGCACTAGTCAGTTGTTACACACTTGAGATATGCATGAGTTCTGACTGCTTTGAAGAGGGATTGATAATGAAGCCCTGAAATGAATAAAAAAATCTTGTCTTCTGTCATGTCTGATAGCATGTCAGGGATTGTTTGTACTTTGAAAATGGTCATCATTCTTTAATGGCAACTTGTTAACATTTAGATTATCATTTTGTGTTGCAGTGTGCCACCATGCCTTCCTACTAAAAAGACAGTAGAGAATTAAGGGCACAGTCAAGCTGCCCTGTTTTGAATTACTAACTGATTTACATTTAAAAACTTGAAGGTAAAAAAATCTGCTCTCCTGTATTTTTGTTACTACATGGTTATGAGATACAAAAGTAATGAAGAAATAACTTTTCATACATATCATCATTGCAAGGGTCAAGGTTGAAGCAAGTGACCAGCAATAAGTTTAAAGAAGTTGCCTGTTTCTATGGAGACAACATTTTTCTCTATATTCTGTTTAACAACCTGAATAGAACAACTGAATAGACTTCACTTAGTTCTAGGAGCCTTAAATAAATCTTTAAAGTGCAGTGACTTCATTTAAATTATGTTTCAAATTACTTAATAGGTGGAATGAAAATAATGTATCTTTGTACATGCTTGAGAAATAAATATTAAAAATGGATGGAAATGCTTTAATGAAAAGCAATTTTAGAGCTAGAGTATTTCACAATATTAGGAGAAGTAAGGCAGAGATTTGCTTTTGGAACACTTTTATTCAGTAAATGTGGAATGCTAATCTGCCACAGCAGTCCAGGTTCCAGAACTGGCATATTACTGAGCAAAATACATGGTTCCCTTTGGACAAACTACAGAAGCCAGCAAAATACTCTTTCAGCATTACTGGAGATACCAGTTAACTTAGAGTATTTCATGATATGCAGCAGAGTAGCTGATAGACAATGACAACTCGTGGAAGAACAGATGACCACCAGCAAATTTCTCCTCTATAATTGAGAATTTATAGCTTCAGGACTAAAAGGGATGTTCCTGGCTTGTGGATCATGTTAAGCCTGAGACATCAAGCAGCAGGATGACCTTAAAGTGTGGATGAGATCCAAATCTTACCTGGGAGAGATATGAGCTACTTGCTGGATAACTTTTGTGAAAGCCTGATTCATTCCTCAAACTTCTGGCTGATAGTCCTGGTTGCTGGGTGCTTTGCATGGAATACTCCCCCCTTCGTGCTAAGGATGCTTTGAACTTTCATACAGTGAATATGAGCAACTGCGTGTTATTTCACTTGCAAAGATACTTTTTGTGCCCAAGGCCTGCTTGAAATTTATGGCCATTCTTATGTATGATTGTCCTCTTGCACTCATAGTAGCTATCCACCTTACTTTCCAAATTTAAGTCCTTTAGTGGATTTTTCCACTATAGTACCTTCCTGTATCTGAAAAGTGTGATAAGTTATCTTTTTATTTATGAAGCACAGGAGCAGAGTGAAAGTTGTCTTGCTTAAGTCTCTCTAACGAGATTGCTTACTACTCTTCTGCAAAATGCTGAGGAGAAAAAGAATCACTTAATGTAATGTTTTATGACATGAACTCTCAAGGGAATAACTATCATGGCTAGGTGATATGTGGGCTTTATTGAATAGCATGACTGACTTATATCTGATACAGTTTCCAGTCATCTCTATTTTCTTATTTGAGGCGAGGTTCTACTCTGGATTGCACAACCAAAGGTATCTTAATGAAATATTTTATCCAGTCCACAATGACTTTTATTTTTATTCCAAAGGCAGGAGGGATTACAATATTTTTCCATATGTACTAAGAAAATGGGCGTTGAAGTCTGGAGTTACCAGACTCCAGTGTTCATCCAGGAGAGTACTAAAGGCCCTAGGCAAAAGGAGGGCTGAGAAGGACACAGCTGCATTCTACCGATATGGGAGATGGTTAAAACAGGGGGAGAAGAGCTATTTTCACTGAAGGTGAATATGAGAATAAATAGCTGTAAAATGGTCATGAGTAAATTTAGCCTGTAAATGATTTTTTTTTTAATCCTCAAAGGTATGGGCAAAAATGGAAATAGCTTTTTCAACAAACTGCCTCCCTGTGCACATGCAGGGTAATAACTGTTGTCTTCAGAAAAATACTATCTGTGAAATGCTTGAAAGAAAATAAACCCCCTTTTTGTTTCATTGAACAGCTAGGTAATATTTGAGTTTTCAGCTAAGGAAGGCACCCCCCACCTCCCCCCCAAAAACACTAAAGCAACCAATCCTCCAAAGGTCTTCTGGTTTTATGTTCTTTAATCTGGAAGGATGGAAAAAATATTAGGTTTTTAATAAGAATAAATGAAAGATCATTTTGATGAAAATTATGACCAACATTATCTAGGGCAAGAGAGGCCAGAACTTGTGCAGAGCATTCTTTTTGACTGGTAGTAATAATATACAAGAAAAACTATGGCTTAACCCTTGGATCCCAATTCTTGAAGCCTTAGGAACAAACTGACACTACCAGTTTCCACTTGACGAAGGCATTTTTCAAATGGGTTTATTCTGCACCACTGCTTTGAGAGTTTACAGAATAGAATATAAAATCAATGCTTTGGCAAATTCCTGGCCATTCTAAAGGTCCAGGCGCTGATAACACTCATCAGGACCTATTAATGCATTTGATTCCAGTAATTATTCAAGGTGTATAAATTTCTATGTAAACCTAGCATTTACAGGAATGTAAAGATCAATTTGTTCTGTTTGGCTTCCGTCACATACATTAAAGATGCTCTTTTTTTAATGGCAATAATGCACGAAGGCCAGACCGTCAAGTACAGTAAAACAGCCAAGGTCTGTACTTCCAAGGGCAAGCACTTTCTAATTGTGAATGTTTGGTAAATTGTACATGTTCTTGGAATGCAAAGTATTTGGTAACTATTAATAGGGAAATTAAATGGGTGCCATGCCTTTCTGGGTTCAGTGTTTGAAGAGAAACTATCAGAAGAGTTCATGTGGCCACATTAATAAACGAGCAGTGGAAGTAAGGATAAAGGAAAAACAGTCAGCTGGCTTCCCTATAGGTGAAATATACTGCATAGCAAGTCTCTAGCTATTATTCTTGTTGCCTCTGTGTGACCTCAATAGTTATTTATCATTCCTCACAGTTGAAATGCTGCTTTCTCCATTAACTTGTATCACTTCAGCTGTCACATTTGAATTTATTCATTCCTAGAAAAAATATTTATTTTCCTTTCCTGTGAAGTGGGAATGCAATGATTAGCCATACAATCAGGAGATGTTGATCTTAATAGAAATTCTATACTTTATGACATGAATAGGAATTATACACCCTTAAACTGTATTAGTTACACTCCTTAGCCAGATACTGTGCAGAGAGACAGGCTATTTTAGCAGCCTAATCTCAAGCCAGAGGAAAGGCTTGCGCTAATTTCAGTGTGCTTTGAATCAGGCCAGAAGCCTGAAGTAATTATATCTTCAGGATTACAGCAATGAAAGAGTAAAGTAAGGCCCCTTATCTTTAAGCTCTTCCACTCTGACGATACTTTGGAGTGGCACTACTTAAAGCAGGCAAACTAACAATTTGTTCTACCTTTTGGAAAGTAGATTAAAATAATGGATCTGATTCATTCCTATTTTATCACTGAATACCATCATTACTGAAGACAGGATTGTTCCTTGAGCTCCCAAAGGACACCACATTATTTTGTTTTTCTTTCTTAGTATCAGTATGCCTAACTTTGTGGACATTGTTATTCTTGCACTAAATAAAAAAAAGCCACTTGGATGTGTTTGACTAAGAAATCATCCTAGCAAAATGTAAATTATTCCAGAGGGTCCATCTACATAAGTACACATTAATCTACTTCTTAAATATGTAGTAGAGCCTTTCCCCTGAGGAGACTATGGAGCTGTGAAAATATGTAACAGTAATTAATTACTAGCCAAGAATAGATTAATATTGCATGCTAGGAATAATAAAACAAAATGTATATAACTAAGTGGTGTCTGTAGGGTAATGCGAACTGGGAAGAAATATCAGACAGCGACAGTGTTATATTTAATATCCCATCAAAAGGAAAGTGCAGTTTTTTATTTGAATGACATTTTCTGTATAGCACAACTATTTATTTTCACAGCTCATATTTTAGACAAACGAAAACATTTTATTCCCTATTGCCCAAGAGACCTGGCTTTATTGTTGCTGCAAAAAAAGCCATTTCTTCTTTCAGGAGTTGCTGTTGGACATGTTACTGAGGTCTGTGCTTTGGTATTAAATATCATTGCCCTGTCTGTGTTTGTGTGTAAACTGAAGATGAGAATGTGTTCCTGAAAATATCTACCGTGCACTGTACTTTGCCTTTTATCATTTAAAGGTTTTGCCCAAGTCTCACTGCACCTCAGCCATTCTGTCTGCTGCTGTTTGTTTTAAAGTTGATGCAGCAAAGATCTCTAAATGATGTATAGATGGAGTATTGCTAAGCTTAATTCAAATATAAAACCCCATTAACAATTTCAAATATGAATTATCATGTGTCATGTATTAAGTTGAACTCCTAGAAAATCAGGAGGCTGGGTTGAATTACAGTGTAGAGGAAGAGCCGCTGCCACGCTTGCTACCGTTTTATCCTCTAGTGACAGAAAGATTTGCTAAATATGTATTTTAATTTAGGATAATAACAAAGGACTCAAACTCGAGCTATTTAACATGAGAACACAAAGTGGAAAAAAGCTATCTGGGTCACTGAATCCAATTTCTTGCAGTTGGAGGCAAGCACATCAGAAGTATTTAGTCCAGAATACCCTTCCAGATCAGAACATCCCCTGCCTTTTCTGGCTCCGCAAACCCCTACGCTACAAAGCACTGGCTCAGCAAACACAGAACAGTGTAACTTTTAATATAAAAAAGAGACTATGGTATGCCTTAAGATGACAGCAATAGAGATGTTGATATCTAGGAGCCCACAAGTATCCCAGATATTATCCTAGCAAAAGCCAGGACACTTGTTGGATGAGGCGTGCCGTGACACTAAAGGAATAAGCGTGCCAAGATGCCCCGTGCAGCCCGCGTGAATCACTGCCTCCCTCAGCAGCGAGAGCACAGGGAAGGCAGAGCTGATTGCTTTTCCTGTCCTAGGGCAGAACGGAGGAAGCGGGGCTCGGTCTGGGCTGAGAAGTGTCACGATTATCTCCGCTTTTTCAGGACTGACGGGTTCCTCCTGCCTGAAGGAGAAGGTGAAAGCTGGCATTGACTTGCCTAAGACCACCCTCGTTCCTGTACCCGTTCAGACCAATGTTTGTGTTTCAATTTGCCAGCCATAAAATTCTTCCATGAGATATATAGATTGCAGCTCACTAAATGTGTCTGATGGCATATTTGCTCTAAATATTTGCTTTGTTCACAATTTGAAAATAGTCTGTCACAAGGTAAAAGCAGCACGCTTTTTTTTCCTGGAAACCAGTTCAGGTTTGTAGAACAAATTACTTCCACACAATTGAAGATCTGCTGCAGGCTTTTCTTCTTTTTCTTCCAAGTATGAAATTCGCTATTTCTAATAAGGGCAAAAAAGCATATTTAAAAATCAGGCACATGGTGTTTCCACCTGGATGAGAAAATAGGAGGAGGACTGGAAAAATCTAGTTTAGATAGTAATGACGGGTGCGACAAAAGCAAGTGAACAGCATAGCACGGTACTTCAGGAGAGGTTTGTCAGCTCTTATTTTAGAGTGGCTGGATTTGTTGTGTGGATAAAAAGCAGACTTCATTTTCCACTGGGGTAAATTCAACATCTGTTCATCGAGCTCATTTTTTAAAAACAAATTTAAGTGGAGTAAAATAACATCTTCTGTCAAAATCTTTGAGATGAAGATATATTTATATTCCTTACTGTAGCAGGGGACTATAGCGTGAGGTTTAAAATATCCTGCTTTCTCCTTTTCCTGAGCAACTATGGCACTTTGCCAGCTGAAATGGTCTTAAAATCTTCTCCTTTCTGGAGAAATTGAAACCTGCTTGGCTTTTTTTTCTCTTCTCTAGATGCAAAGTAACAGAAAACAGCAAGTATAGCATCAGACTGTAGCTGCTAGGAAGTGTAAGCATTTCACTTCATCCTATGCAGCATTTTTCAGGAAGGTCATTTAGAGAAGATCCCATGGCACAATTTCCCTCCTGCATTATGAACTGTCTGCACTTTTTTAGCATATGGCTATGTGTTCATCAAAGCAAAGGGGAGATAAGGTAGAGGAAGAATACCCAGTAAGTTACCTGTGTCTTTTGCAAATGTTTCCTACAGCAGATCTTTTTTTCAGCACTTTCTTTTCTGTTCTAGGCATTAACAGCTTGGGAAAGAGACGTCTGTGGTATTTGTGTGTCTATAAGCTGTTGGAAGAGTGGAATGAATATCAGTTTGATTATATAGGGTCCTATTTGTGCTCCTAAGTTACCCATTTATTATAAGGACAGGATCTAGTGTGCACTAAACACACATTTTCATGATTGAATGTGTTATTGTGCTTTCAAATGCCTCTTTGTGTCTGCAGTTATTCATGACCACATGATCTAGTGGCTAGAGCAGGAGGCTACGAGTCTGCAGACAATTGATTCTTGTACCAGCTCCACCACTGCTTCATCATATGACATTGGGAAATCACTTGGGGGGGGGGGTAGAGGTGACAGTAGTTAGGCAGCTATCTCACAGATATACAAAAGCAAATATAAGCTATTTTTGCTTTACTCTGCAGAAGAAATACTCTGAATACTTGTACATATATGAATATTTACCTGTGCTTTGTGGTCTGTACCACAATGTCTTAGTAATAAAGCAGAAACTCAATGCACGCCTTTCATGTTGCATGGCACGGCGTGAGTTTTGGAAATGAAGATGTTCTGTGTCTGAAGTAGATTAAAGGAATCATGGTAGCTGTCACTCATGTCCAACCTGACCAAAAGATAGTTGTGTTTTTTAACACCTTTTAAAAAATAGTACTGGTTGTATCTTGCAAAGTTTTCCTGATAGCCAGTGAAAGGAGATTGCAATAATGTAAAACATAATACACTGGGCTCACTACGTACTGCCTTGCTATTTTCCTTTGAGAAACAGTGGGGGATTAATGTAATATAGTCAATTTGGCCTTTCTCATAAAAGAATGAGACACATCTGAGAAGTAGCGGAGGTAATACAGATGTGCTATAAGGATATACGGGGTGCTGTAACATCATTGCTGCTTTGGTCAGGTTAAGAGACTTGCCTGATGCAATTCTTTCACCATTGTTTTAATGGTTGGTGCTGGCCACTAGCAGATGAAACAATAGATTAGCTGAATCTGATCTATGGCAGTTCGTTTCATGCCCTTATTCTCCTCCACTGGAAAGTTTCACATACAATGAAGTGAAAAAAAGGTCTTTTTTTTTTTTCCTTAACTTTGTAATTTCCTGCTCCTTCTTCAGCCTTTGTAATAACATATCACAGTGTCAAGACTTGATTAATTCAATGAATTATAGCAGAACTGGAGCTGTCAAGAGGTTGCCAGTGTGTTTTGATTGATATTCAATTACTTTTCATGTAAACACCAATGATTTTAATGTCCTTATTTTCTAAAGTTATTTATGAAACAGATTTCCTGGAGCCCATCAGTGAAAGAACCAGAGTCACTACCGATGGGTTAGTCACACACGTGGCACAGTGGTGATTAGAATGAAATGTGGTAAAACACTTTAAAATCTGCTCACCAAAAGGACATGGGACCAAAAAATTCCTACTGCAAAGAGTACCTTGAAGTTAGCCACATCAGAGCCTCGTGTTAGGTATTATACAGGATGAAAAAGCTGTCTGATTGCAGTATATTCATTCCTTCAATCTAGCTATAAAGTATTTGTACGCCTATCTGATCCTACCAGTTCATTTGTATGTGGAGTATTGTCCCAGTTTCGGCTGGGATAGAGTTAATTTTCTTCCCAGTAGCTGGTACAGTGTTACGTTTTGGGTTCAGTATGAGAAGAACATTGATAACACACTGATGTCTCCAGTTGTTGCTCAGTAGTGTTTAGACTAAGTCAAGGATTTTTCAGCTTCTCATGCCCAGCCAGAGGGAAAGCTGGAGGGGCACAAGGAGTTGGGAGGGGAGACAGTCAGGGCAGCTGACCCAAACTGGCCAAAGGAATATTCCATACCATGGGATGTCATGCCCAGTATATATACTGAGGGAAGTTGGCCGGGGAGGGATCACTGCTCGGGAACTAACTGGGCATTGGTTGGTGGGTGGTGAACAATTGCGTTGTGCATCACTCGTTTTGTATATTCCAATTATTATTATTATTATTGCCATTTTATTATTGTTACTATTATCATTATTAGTTTCTTCCTTTCTGTCCTATTAAACTGTTCTTATCTCAACCCATGAATTTTACTTTTTTTTTTCCTGATTCTCTCCCCCATCCTGCTGGGTGGGGGGGAGTGAGTGAGAGGCTGCGTGGTGCTTAGTTGCCGGCTGGGGTTAAACCACAACTATGGATTTCTTATGCAAAACAGAGCAGGTATGAGCCCTTGAGCTGACTGTGGACTCCTCATTCACATTATTGAGCATTTCTCTGAATAGTTCCAACATCAGCAATGATTCCACAATGACCCTTCAAGGACTGAATGCTTTATGTACCCTTAGTGACCAATATGGTCCAAGCAATACTTTCTTTTCTTGAAAATCCTACCTGAGGGAGAGCCTTACAAATGTCAATTTAGCACTTGAGAATAAAGGTGAATATGGTTAAATCTGGTAACATATTTTTCAGGATGTCATCAGAATGTCCATTATTAATAAAAAATAAATTAGTTGTTTGACCTTACACACATAGTAAGCAAAAGGATCAAAAATGCACATGCAGGGTACTCTGCAACTTGGAAATGTAACTGCAATATGTTCTGCACTTGTTGCTTTTTTCCTAATGAGGTCTGCGTAAAGCTCTAATGAGATTGAGTATTGCCAGCTCTACTATGAATTAGTGGAAGAGGTTGGCTTGTTGTGAAATAACAGTTCTATCTGCAACAGGGATAAAACCCTAAGAAATCTCTGGAAGGCAGGATCATCACAGGAGAATTTTTGAAAGTTTTTGGTGAAGATGAGTCCACCATCTTCCCAGGTAATTCTTAATGTCTCACTGGAATCTGCAGTTTACTTCCTAAGTTAACCACCATGTCCCTATTCCTTGCACAAGAGATTGTTGAATACTTTGCTCTATAAATAGATTATGTTGCCATTTTAAAATGCTTTATCTTCTTTATACGGCTTTGGGATTAACACACCAGTGCATTATGTATATTTGTTGAATATCCTGGAATTCTTAATTGTCATCATAAACCTTGGAGGATAGATATTGAACTTGATTTGAAAGAAAAAAGAAAAAAAAGTTGAACAGTTTCATTTTCAAGTAGCTTATAACTGTGTTTAAGCTTGTTTTCCCCAAAACAAAGGACATGTGATGTTGAGTAGATACAGGATACACTCTGAGGAAGGCAGATATCCAGAAATATCAGCTTTCTTCAGAACGTATCATCCGCCCAATCGGATTGTTTCATTCTATTACCATATTTTATGAATTAAAAATCTGTATATAAATGTAGAGTTTAATGGAAATTTAACAGCATATGCAATGAAATGCAAATGCTTTCTTAAGTGCAGCATTGCATTCTTAATTTTCCACTCAAGTAATTTAGAAGCCATTAGTTTAAGTGAAAATCTAAGATAAAGCACATCCATGTGGTTACAATGGCTCCTCTGAAGACTGCACTTGTAATTGTCTGAGAGAGATAAATTCTTAATTGCATTTCATTACATTTTGTTACAGCTGGTGTAAGTGTATTTTGTAGATACCTGCCTGCCAGATGGGTTTAAGTTATACAAAGGCTATTTTTTCACACAGGAGCTATCTCCTCTGTGACTTGATTTGCTAATAATCTCTTACAAATGCTCAAAGTGCAGGTGACGATTTCAGCCACATTCTAATTTGCAATGAAGCAGTATAAGTTTCAAAGCTAGAAGAAAGTGAAAACCTCCAGATTTTGTTGAAAACAAATGCAAATATTTGAGAAGGGCAGACTCTGGCAGTTGGATAAAGATAGAGATGCAGAGCTAAAGATATACATGATGGGAGCTGCCACATGCTACTAAATCACCATGACTCTAGACAGGCTTGTAGATAATTCCACAGCATTGGAGGAGTAGCTCAATATTGGAAATGTGAGACAAGATCTGCTTGTAAACAGAAATGGCCCGAAAGGAGCTCACCCACAGGAGGGTAACCTCTCTCCGTCTACAGCTGTACTCAAGGTAACAGGGATATTAGGGAGACAGTGACAATACAGTAGGTCCCACAGCTAAATGTCACCAGTTGCTTAGGTTTGTGCTTGCCCAAATGGTTAGACATTTAAAACACAAATGTTGCCTTCTGGGATTTTACAAGAAGGACCATAGACCAAGACTCGCCTAAGAATTCATGACCACAGCAAATGTTGTGAAGTTGTGTACTTACTGAAGCCAAACAACTATATCTGAGGGGACCGCAGAGGTAGGTAAATGAGAAGGTATTTCCGAAACTTGAATGATGTCTCTAGCACGCCATAGCTATAGAGATGTTATTACCTAGAGTAGTTTCAATGCGAAATCTACTCAAAAAGGTTAAAAAATGGCTTGCTTAACTAGAAGCAAACAGGCATTTTGCATTATCGATGTCTAATATGCAAGAGAAAGGAAACAAACGGAAATAACTAAAAGCCCCTCTTGACCATCCAACTTACTTTGGAGGATCAATCACACCCTGATCTCACTCAAATGCATGTGTATCAGGCCCTGTGCTGAAGGCATATGTTTCTTTTCTACACATTTTACAGATAGAATTTCTGAAAGCATTGAGGACAATCACTAAGAACACAAGGAGGGCAGGCTTGAAACTCAGTTACTTTTTCAGTGGTACCACAACTTAGCTTCTAGATTGCCACAGAATATTGGAACTAAAATTATTGTCCATGATGGCTCTTGGCATTTTTAGATGTTCCTATACTTTCCTGTTACAACACAGAATATGCATGCTTTCTGCAGATTTTTTTAGAGCAGTCCATTGTTTTCCTTGTGTTGAGTAGCTCATTAGTGAGGTGCTGTATGCCCTTAAAATATAAAAGAACACAATAGTAAAATGTTGATCTGACAGAAAACTGTACCATGTGGAATTGCCAAACTCCTGCTGCCTCCCTGGAAAGTCACTGCTACGACTGTGCAACATGGACAGAATTTCCTGGCCTGGGAGGAGACTCTTTTGACAAAGCAGAGATTCAGAGTTAGAGCATAGAAATATTTTAGCAGGATACTGGAATACTTGAGTTTTAGTTGTTAGGAACTGTATGTTTCTTAAAGCCGCAATGTACGTAACTAGGCTGGTATAGACAGGATGGGAAGACCACTTCTATGCAGTTTTATCTGTGTATATCTTTAGGGCATGTGCAGGAAAATCCTGCTTTTTTTTTTTTTTCCTGCTAAGCAACCTCCAAAAAAACTGTTAGAGGATTTCTTTACAATCTGATGATTTAGAAACCAAGCAGTCACCATTTATTTTGCTCCATATGCTACATTAATTCTCATCAGATCCACACTGTCTGAAGAGACAGCAGCTGTCAGATCTGAAAGAATAATTTCTGTTTGTTTATTTAGTTTTGTTGCCATCTCCCTCAACATACTTTGCTGGATCTATGCATCTGAAGATGCTTCACAATCAAATTAAGGACAGACGTTTACTCTAGACGCATTTTTAAAATGTGAGCTTTAGAAAGTAGATTACAGTTATTTTCGGACTTTTTTTAGAAGTCTTTTTTTGAGACTGAGGGGTTATCAGCTCAAATGTTACACTAGCTTTCACAGAGAAGATATTTGCTCTAAACAGAAGATTTTGGGGGCTAACATTAAGAGAAGAATAAGCCTTGGCTCACTTTTCTTTAAAGCCACAGCTGCAAAACCAGTATGGAAATGAATTTTTACTTTTTCTAAAGTTTCACCTCTATCCAAATGAAGTTGGGTGCAACAGAAAGGCCTCCTTTGATTTCAGTGAATTCTAAGAGGCTGGATTTTTTGCAAAGACTAAAGCTGTCTACATGTGAAATAGAACAGCATCGTAACATGGAGCAGATAGTTCACTAATGTATATTGTGAATCTGTTACCTTAAATATCACTGGGAGGTAGCAAGGTTTTGTCACTAGAGAAGACTACAGTGCATGATACTTCATTAATTTGAAACAATTATTAGGAACCAAGTAGACACACTGATCGTTCAGAATTGTTTGTTGCTGGATGTGGCTACTCTACAAGTTTTTGGATTTCCAGAGCATTTTTCTTTGCTAAGCCTGGGACAACGAGTAAGTATCAAATCTAAAAGAATAACTTCACTGAAGTCCTGTCTTATACCTCAGGATGTAATCTGTGTCTCTGGGACAAGCTGCCAAATAGTGTCGTGTCTGTTATGCTGCTATCATAACTGTCTTGTTGGTAAAGCAAGTGCACTACTAAGATGCCAGGAAAATATGAACTGGAAAAACTAGAGGCCTGGGAAATGAGATGTGAGCTGAAACCTAGCAGTCATTCAGAAGTTGGGATATTTCTTCATTCTCTGTATTTTCGTAAATATAGAATTCATGTAAATCGCATTTAATTAAGCATTGTAATGGAATAGTTAATAGGGTTGATTCTTTTTATTTTTTTTAGTTTTTACTTCTCCCTAAGAAAAGATTTCAGGCACTCATGTTTAGTCTTCTGCTTCCCCCATAACTCAGCTGTTTAACATCAATTAAGGTTGGTGGAATATTGAAGGTCTCAAAATACCTGCAAATTTTGTGAAAATGCTCAGGTGAAAAACAGCTTAATGCCATTACTGGACAAAAAAAGCAGTATGAACACCAGTTTATTAGAGAATCTGTGTTGAATGTTCCTATTACAAATATCCTGACTATGGGAAAAACTTCATGCAAGTTCAGATGTTGCTGGACTCCAGGCAGATGCATAGGTAAAGATCTTATCTGTGGAAGTTCATTCTTTGTTGCCTAAGAAAGTATGAAACCTCAGTAAAGTCTCCCGGTGTTTAAGGAATTGGTCATGTCTTTCTCTTGGAGGGATTATGTGACTAACAGGAGTGAGTTTACAATCAACTTGTTAGAAAGCCAATTAACCATGAATGGAAACTTTCTGGAAACGAGGTTAGGTGGTTATTCTGGTAGTCAAACACAAGTTGATGGCTTGAGATTTGTATTTTCGTGCCTAAAATTGCAAAGGTAGACTTGATAGTTTCCAGTGTGGAAACAGTCAAATTCAAGGGTTTGATCTGAGGCAGGCCTATACAACACAGTGCATTTATCTGAGAATAACCTAATTGTGTAAGAGTAACCGCTGAGCCGTTCTGAGTGACTAGTTCGCTAATACACAGTTTAACATTGGTTGTCTTTATTTTCATCTGCTTGTCATTTGGATGCAATTCTCTTCTTCTGTCCTCCCCAGTAGGGGTGCAGAAATTAGCTGAAGGAACTGATTCTAGGAATTTTAACTTGAAGAGAACTATGTGCCCCAAAATTACCCTTTTAAACTCCCTTTCATTATAGCTGCAGACGAAGGCCTGATCTAAACTCATGAATTAAATGGCAAGACTCCTACTGACTTCAATAAGCATTGAATCAGACCCTAAAGGCTGTGAATTAAAATCAGTTAAATAAGTTTTCCTGTGGCTTTCATTATGCAAATAGCCAAACACCTCAAATACCTTCAAGGACTTCTGTGGGGGGAAAAAAAACCTAACCAAACCCCAAACCCATCCATGTTTCATATGTATAAACTTTTTCTTTTTGATATGTAGCTCTGTCCATCGACTGAACTGGTGTTACTTGAACTGACTTGCTGCAGTGTCTGCAATCCATCTGGGTTTCAAAGTTCTTCAGCCTTTGTTTTCAAGTAAAGTTAATTCTTATACCTTCCATTTGATTTCCTATTATTCTGCTGTATAAAAAGCTTGTCAAAAATTGTGGTGATGTAACTCAAGTTATCTGATTAGACTATTTGCAGGTAATTATTTGATTTCATATTTGCAGCACTTATCTTCAAACATTTTCCCTCAGTGAACTACTCTTCCATGTGCAGTGGCTGCATTTAACATCAACAGTATATGGAAAACTTAATACATTGTACTCTGTCCCTTTTGCTGTTTCCATGGCCATTCCTGAGTGATTTATTGTTGTTAAAGACAAAAAAAGTAACATATGCTTTGATCACTTAATAAAAACACTTTGAAATAGTGATTTAAATGTAGTCTTGACAGGTCATATGCTCATCTGATAGAAATTGATGGCGTCATAGCAAGCTCTGTATAGCTTTGCTGATTTATACCTGTCTTAACTTTGAGTTATAAAACTGAGTTTAATTTTGTCTGAAGTGAAATTCTTATGAAATGCCTATCACTGAGGAAAACTATATTGAATCACAATCTGCACAGTTTATATCTGCTACTTTGCACAGCCTTGTACACAGGATTTCTGTTTCTAGAGGAATCCTGAATCCACAAGACAGTTGGACTCTTTCTGTTGATATTGGGGCTAGGCCATGCGGCAATCATGGATAGAGCTGCAGACCCCAGGGGCGAGGGAATACATTTGCACTAGTCCATTAAGGACTGGCGTTAGCTTTTCTTGCCTTGCTTGACTCTGGAGGTAATGGCCCAAATCCACCTCTTGTCATCAGTGGGGGTTGCACCAGCAATGCCTGTGCCCCGGTGGAGTCTTGGCTACCTGTGCTGTGGTGAAGTTGCTCTGACTCATTGGGTGGGTCAGCATCAGCACCTTACGCATGATGGTGCAGGTGATATTTGTCCTTCAAGTGTCCAGAGCAGGCTTTTCAAGGAGAGGATTTCAGGTTTCATTAGAATTGAGACAATATTCAGACCTAAACAGGAAACTTTTCATTGACAGTCAGCTGGCTTCTTCAAGAAGTTGTTAAAGACTTGGACAGAAATTACTCATGGCAAATTACCAATAAGGGTCTGCAGAGTATGTAGAGCTCGTGTCAAATTCATGACATTTATTCGTGTTTGCTAAGAACTTTCCAACTTTGCAAAAAATGCTGTGTATTAGGCCATAGCTGTTATGGGAAAAAAAATCATGTCTGTGTTGGTCATACAGAGGTATGGTAAATTCACTGATACTGTGAATAGCAATCCACTATGTCATTGTCAGTGTCTCCAGTTATGGTCCTACAACTTTGTTTACTTGTTTTTCTGTTAAAATAAAAAAATCACAGAAAGATTTCCCAGGTTCTTCAGGACCCTGAATTTAATGCTGCAGGATTTTAATTAGCTAAAATAGGCAGAATGCTGTCTGGACTGTATGTTGCCCATGGAGGTACAAGAAGGTGTACTGTTGCTTTTTATGGATCATTGCTGATAAAGCTAACCTGATCAGGAACGTAGGGGTAAAAAAAATATTTTGTCTTTTGGAAGTGTAATACATTGAAACCTGCTTGCAGTGTTGTTTGGATGCCAGAGTCACTCTGGCATCCAAAGAGTTTTAACTCTAACAGCAATTCTTTCTTTTAACCGAAATTGCAATTTGCTCCTGTCTGAGGGTTGCATTTTCTGGCCCATATGTGCTCAATATTAGGACAAGGCAGGAACAGAGACAGCCTTAGGCTATGTCTGTGTTAGCTAGCGGTACGATGTGAGAGGAATGGATCTATATGGCCGGGCACGTGCTGCTGAGAATGCGATGTCTGTACTAGACACAGGGAGTATTCAGTCTGGACTGGAGTTTGTGAGATGCGAGGCTCACACACTACCGACTGGCCGGTGTTCACATCTGGCCTGTGTCTTCTGGTTTAGTTTTGTCTGGAAGAAATGTACTTGCACACTCAAAGATCTCCCTGCAGTGTAAGTTGAAGTAGAGTTGATCTGGAGATTTGCTTCCAAACTTCTAATCTAAATTAAAATGCTGTTGTGGATGCACCTGTAAGTTTCCCACAACACGATTTGGTAATGGCTGTAAGGCAGCCTTGCCTATGAATTAGGGAAACTGTTCTGGGTTTTTCTTTTTGACCTTTTTTTTCCTGCTTTTTTTGCCCGTGGGTGGGGGGAGAGTCCTAGACTCCCTCTGCTTTTGGACTACTCTTTCATCATAGAATGGTTTGGGTTGGAAGGAACCTTAAAGATCATCTAGTTCCAACCCCCCTGCCACGGTCAGACAATTAGTATCTGGTGGTCTGGTAACTCCTAGCCTGAACTGTGAATGCAGTGGCAGATGTACAGCATGCTGTTGCACTATGGATGCATTTCTGCTGTACAGCGTACAAGTAATCTCCAGAGTGATCATCATTCCTGACATTGTACCTGCACTTCAGTGTATTAAGTAGCAAAAATAACTGAAATAAACTATTTTTTTTCCTGCAACCCTTATGTAAGTGCTTGCTTTTACAGAAAGCTCTTGTACTGCCAAAATAATAAGCATGTCTGTTTATTTTAAGTAACATTTTTATTTCCATTCTGCCCACCCACATGTATTTACTGTCATGCCTCAGCAGGTCATCTCATCTTTAGGCTACAAAGCTCCTGGGAGCAAGGACCTGTTTTCTCTCCTTGTCTGCAAAGCTTTATGCATTGCTATGAAACTATAAAATAACAGAGAAGAGAAACAGAACTGACTTGGAGACTTGATAGCTTTTGCAGTAGTACAATGAATTAATTGAGGGGAAAATCAGACTGAATGTAAAAATAACTTCTTGTGTGTTCTTGCACTTTAAACAGTTTTTCAAGGCTTTTTACAATAACTTATTAACTATTAGCGAAAAAAATGCTGTATTTGAGTGACATTAAGCGCTTAAGCTATCAGAAGTCAAGAAATTCAGTGTGAATGTACAAAGCTAATCTTGTACAACCTATTGAGATATCTTTTCTAAAATGTGTATACTTAGTGCTCCATGGTTAAACGGCATCAAATTTAAAACGCACTGGCCTAAAAAAGGCTTTGAGTTAACCTCTATTTTATGTAACTCTTCTAAAACTGCCACTTGCTCAAATAGGTCTGATTTTATGGGCTACTAAACACTGAGAACTGTCCAAATATATTACCTCGACAAAACAACTGCATCTGCGATGTTTAGACTTAACTCAGTGTGAAACATTTGCTGAACTTGATAGCCCAGCCATTGGGGTGTTTCTTGTAATGATTTGAACCAGTGCTTGCCCATGGAGCTGAAATCGGAGCCGCTGCCCAACTCCGGGATGGCTCTGCTCCGCACAGCACGTCGTGTGTGGGAAATTCCTCTTTTGCGAGTGGAGGCACAAAGGCTCCCCTTTGAACATCGTGGCTGCCTCTTGCCTACAACTTTTGGAAACACTGTTGAGGATATTGCTAAACTAATCATAGCCACAATTCCCAGGCCCTGGGGATGGTATTGAATAATCAATAAAGCTGATTATTCTTCAAAGTCTTGCTAACCTGTGTAACCTTAATACTGTATCAATATTCTTAGAAGCAGAAATAAATCATTTAAAATTATGCTTGCTTGTTATAGGTTTTTCTTCATGCCAGGCAAAATCTTAACCTTTGGATTATCTAAGTGTTTGCTAGTGGTGCAACTCTTCTATTCTTCCACCACCCCCTTCAGAACTTCTCAAAGGAATCTCTCTCCTGTAGCAATATTTGTGCTGGTCTGAACGCTTCCAGCTTCCAAATGCATAGAGGATGTGGTATAGGAGTTTGTTTCTGTTCAGTTGGTCTATTATTTGCATATTAAATTGCTGCTTGTTTTCATGACACATCATTTTCAGATACTGGAAATCAAAGGATACTCGCAGAGGGTATTCTGCGTGGCTGAAAGAACAAACAACTCCAGAGACACAGCCTCTTGCAAGGGAAGCATTGACTAGAAGACTCTTAGCAGAATCTTCCTGTAATAGTGTTAAGGACAGACCACAACAGGGCCAAAGTCACTGTGCTTAACTGGCTGCTGAATGGTATCAATGCTGTTCAGTGGCATAGTCAGGTCTTGCAGAAAGCCTTCTTTTTTTTCCTGTGTTCAGTAGAAATGAAATTAGAATGAAGGTGACCTGTCATGACAAAATCAGGGGAGAGGGAGAACAGTGATTGAAGATATATATTTTCTGTACCAACTGTATTTTTAGTGTCAGAATTCTTTTGGTTTTCCCAGAACAGTGTATAGTTCTTATGCGAAATAAAGCTTTCTTGAGAGACTGAATCACCCTGCAGTCTAGAAAGGATGCTCATAATGAAGAGGCTTCTGGTAGGTGCATGGCATAGCCATCTGCACTGCACAGGCAAAAGTTGCTCTATAACTTTCTAAAGTCAAATCTCCACTGTTTGCTCTTGATTTCCACATACTGGCAGGGTATCTTTTTGCCTCTCTGTGCATATATAAGACACCTGTGAAACGTGTGCTCTTCCTCCTTCCTTGCCCCTGAAATTTAGGTTTTGACACAGGTGGTTATAACTGGGAGAAGAAAATGCACTGAGACCCTGAGGCCATGAAGAAAGGTTACTGTTAGCCGCTCCTGGTGTGTGGCTTTCAGGGTTGCTCTTCGTCCTTTTGCTTTCCTGGCTAGGGAAGGTTTCAGTAGCTGGCTCTAGCCATGGTCCTTTTGCCTTTGGCCAAACCGTTGTTCAGAGAGGAGCAAAGTGAGACAGTGGGCAGTGGAGAACTGGCTGTGCTAGATATGGTTGTTTATCTTCCTTGCTAAACTTAAAAAAAAAAAAAAAAACAAACCTCAACCAAAACAACAAAACCCCCAAACACCAAAACAACAAAACCAAAAAAGGCTAATTATTGCACAAAGGGCAGTGTGTTCGTGTGTGTGTAGAGATTTCTTCACATAGAAAATGTGAAGAGTTAATAATACAATTTGTGATGATTAAAAGGGAGATCTACTGTGTGCCTTCTGGGATGATGTGTTCTTCCATAAATAAAGGTGAAGAAGTAATTTCCTATTTGTTGGGGCAATTTCAATTGGGTTGAGCAGAGTAGGACCGCTTGTTGGGTTGCAAATAACTTAAGCAAGCATGTGGGCAGCAGGAAAACAATGCAGCAGAAATTCCAGAATGCTGTTTTCTAAGCCTCCTTCTGTTGCATCTTGCTTTTATGTATTGGTCTGAAGTGCTTTTTCTTTTAAGATGATTTTTAAAGGCTTGAGGGCAAAGTCTTGTAGATTAAAGAATATTGTTTACAACTTCCCTGCTAGTTTGATGCCCAGGAACTGTGTCCCTTCATTCAAATGCTTAAACTTACGGATGCATGCTACAATGCTATTCCAGAGGGACGCATTTACAGTGACTGGCTGTAAAACCGCAGTCTCTGCTTACTTTCAGAGAGCTCTCGCTATCACTGAAGTCAATGATTTTAAGGCTCATGGATTGTCTTTATTTTGTGAATGGGACCTATTTATGTGAAAATTAAGTTAATCTGGAAACAAATAGTCTTTAAAACAGCAGGGAAATGTGGGCTTGGGTTGCTCTCTAAGGAAGTAAAAAACCAGTTTTATCTGTAAAGAAAAAGGACAAATTGATTTGGAGCAGTGCCATAAACTCAAGGAGTAAACAACCCAGAAAATATATAAATAAATAAAAGATCCCTATGCAGTTCTTTAAATGTCTGAAATAACTGTTAAGATAGCTCCTATGTTAATACAGCATCAGTTCAGGTTCTGAAGCCAGCCTGCTCATTGCCTTTACAGACTGCCTGAAAGCAAAGCCTGGGATGTTGGAGTGCGCTCTCTGTACACCTGAGAGCCTGGCAGGATTTAGCTCCAGTCCAAGCTCTGCTGTTCCAGCCATCCTGAATGTGAAATTTAATCTTTGACTTCAATACAAGCTAAACATATTATCACTATTATTCAAAAAGTAAGACCAAGTCGTTTGAATCTCCCGAGAGAAATTTTCACTTTATGAATAAAGTACTGGAAGGATTCGGCAGGTGGGGTAACCTAACAGAAACATGAGCAAAAATAAGGAAGTTATTGCTGCCAAGACAGTAGCAATAAGGCATTTAGGCTGACCCCTACAGCCCTCAAATTATCTTTCCACACTTTGCGGTTGACAGCGGTGATACCAGCTGTGCAGCCTTCATTATTCCAAGTCCCGTCTGCAAATTGTCTCCTACCTGTAGCATGGCTATAATAACAGCAATGACCTGCTGCCCCAAAAGGAAGAATAAGATTTTCAGATCCCTTCATGTTGACCCTCTGTTGCTCTGGCAAGATTTAGCATCAAGCCAGACTCTGGCCCAGCCTTCCTGAGCCCTACCAAAATTGTAGCCTTGATGAAAGACAGTCTGAAAGGAAATTGAGTTACTAGAAGCATACTCTAAAATTGAAAAGAACCCAACAAACCCACCAAACAAAAAGTAAGATGTTGGAGATTGTTTTAGTAACTTTTTAAAAGTTGCTGTTCTCTCGATATTGTGCCTTTAAAAAAACAAACCAACAAACCAAACCATAAATTAGGGGGGGAATGACCGTTGTTAGTCTTGTGCGTGTTATTTCTGTTGAGCACCTGAACTGAGGCATTTTGGAATGGGTGTTTTTAAAGATCACAGAGAGCAGAATTCCCAATGTCTGAAGGGTAATTCAAAACCACTACTCCTATTTACTAATGTAAATATATAAATAGAAATCTCAATTTCATATTTCCTTTTCTCCCCTTTTCCTGTATCTTCTTTTTATCATCTTTAGCCTGAAGATGGGAGGTGAATGAAAAACATAGGTAGCATACCTTCAGAGACCTGCTGGACAATGGCAGATCACACTGTACCAGTCGTAAACATTAGAATTCTATGAGGATGAGTTAGTTTCCTTGAATTCTGCTGTAAATTTAGATTATTATATTCCTTCCATAAAATACATAACTAGCAGTATCAATTCCTGTTACTCAATTTGATATTTTTTTTCTTAAATTCTCTTTAAATTTAAAGTCTCTCTGTTAATCTCATTTCTGCTGGAAAAATCCAACAAAAAATGTTAGTGAATATCATCCCACCTCTCCTGGATTCTCCAGTTCAGAGAACCAGCTATGCATTGAAAGTAGGAATATTAGGCATGTAACAGACCTTTAATGTTAGAAGAATCATTGCTCTGTCAGTTCAAATGGCTGGATTTAATTACAACTGCCTGCTTTTTGTTAAAATAAACTGATGACTTTTTCTAATATGAAATTAATCTTGTTGATAAACCACCTCAAGATATTTTTTTTTCCATTTGCTTAATTTTACTGCCCTCAAATTTATTTTTATAGACAGTAGGGACTATAAAATATTTAATGAACGAGTGAGAGATCTGGATGTTTATAGAATATTTATTAGGTGACATTAGAAGATATTCTTTGTTAGTGTCTGTCTTCAATCATAGTCAAAAAAATGTTTGATTCTTCTAAGGGGAAGAACATGAGTTGAGAGAGTCTTGCTTTTGCATGCCTTTGGGAGAACATAGGTGTACAGCAAGATAAAATCCACCACTGTGCAGAGGTGAATGTACCATGTGAAATCCTAGAGTTAGTGGCTTGGGAGTCTTTTAAGATGCATCTATCCATGCCAGCATGAACCTGACTATTCCTATGATTTTTTTATTTTTTTTTTTATTATTCTTGTGGTATCTTCTTGGTGGAGATTACTGTATGCCTTTAGGAGTTATAAACTTTTTTATATAAACCTGGAAATAGATAACTTTTCTTCTGCTGGGGTATTTAGTCCCAAGGCCAGTTGCTTCTTCCAGTTATCGTATCTGATTTATAGTTTAAATATTAGGCTATTGCTATTAGTTTTAAGATTTAATTATAGCTCTTGAATGTAAAGAGGAGAATCTTACTGACTATGTTGAGGTAAGAACTGAGTCATCTCTCTTTACTGGATAGCTTGAGGTTCCTATTTGTTGGATATTGCAGAAAAAGTGTGATTTAAAATAGGAACATGAATCTTTTTTCCTGTTAGATGAATTTTTGCTGCTAGAACATTTTGATATTGTTGAAGTTCCTGCTAGTGGTCTTCTTGAGAAGAATTAGCATAAAAGACAATAGAGACAGTTGACAGATACATACCTTACTACTAATAATGTGATTTTCTAGCAACTTGAATAAGACTGCTTATCACAGGCTTTTCAAATAAACTGTTAATTTGGGAGAACTTCTCCCTGGGCTGTGCTTGATAGATATTGACTGCTGATTTAGCCAACAACAGAATACTTTTCTTGAAGTACACCATGTCTTTCAGGTCAATCATTTTTCAACTATGACAATACTGAAATCTCATGATAAGAAATAGGATTATGTATAACCTTACTATAAAATGTTTTAATCAATGAGAAGTGGTCTGAAAGTACTCAATTCCAACTGCGAATATAGTGTTTGTATGTAGCTGTTTGAGCTCTAAGGAATGTTTTGCATTCTTAAGGGAATTTTGTTGGAGATAATTCCCAGGTGTAATATGGCAGGATAGTTCACTATAGAAATGAAAGAAAACAAACCCCAAAGAACCAGAAGCACATTTGTGAATTAAACATAGTGATTCCATGTTGGACCAGTGATCATTGTAGGTCCCTTCCAGTGAAACTACTCTATTGTTAATGGAACTTTATAATTTCAGATTTAACAACTTCTGTTTCCTGTTTTTAATCTTAAATTTCGTGTACTGGCATGGGATAGAAAAAGTAGTTTCTTTTGCATTGCCTGAAAATGTTCTAAAGCCCCCTTTCCTTTTCTCCTTCCCCAATGTTTTGGTTGCATTTTAGAAGAGACATTTGTAAAAAAGGAGGAACAGACTTCTGATTTGGATAATTTGCAAAGTCAAGGCATGAATCTTTAATTTCCTGAATACTGTAATTTCTTTTTGGCTTAAAGCTAAAGGAGGGAAGGAACCTTACCTGGGGTTTAGTCCTGGGAGTAATTGTGGTCCTGTCAAATACAAATGGTCAGATGTAATATTAGGATGAAAGATGAGTGTGAGGAGTGCAGCTACGATGGGTGCACTATTATATAGCTTTTAAAACTATTTACTCCAATCCATATGTTAGGGACAGTAGAAGACCAGACTGAGGACTGATTGGAGCACAGGGTGACTTACAGTAAAATGCATAATTTCATAAGGGATGCTAGAAGTCTGTGCCTTTGTGATAACAGGGCAATGTCAGCTATCAGAATTATGCTTGGGTATCATAGGAATGGCTAAAATAATACATAACTCTCTTATTCTTATTTGTGTTTGCTTTCAAGGACCTAAGAGCCCACAATTTTTATTGAATTTTGTTGTAAGAACTGAGATCTAGTATTATACTTGCAATTAAAAAAGGGCATGTTGGAAAACAGTAAAAATGGGCTATTGTAAACCACCCTATTGCCACAGGGCAGACTAGATAACAGAGGTTATCTGTTGCTGTGGCTTTTTGAATGGGAGTTACTTTCTCAGCAAATTAATCTGGTATGTCAAATACTCAACACTTATCTGTCACATTTCATTGCTTGCCACAGCCGTGCTATTGCAGTGGGTGTACATGCTCATAGTGTTGAGCTTCTGTATCCTGAGCTGCTTAGCTATGCCAGGATTAGGGACTTAGGTACACCTAGTAGAAATAGAGAGAATGGACAGGCTGTATGTGTGTTTTAAAAAAAAATAAAAATCATTGTTGATTCTGAAGCATTTGCAACTGTTACTCTCTGTTCTGAATTTTTCTTCATTTAAAGGGCAGAAAAAGCAAAATTGGCATTTTTGGCTGGGTTGCCATCTTTTTTTTTTTTTTTGAATGTTATTTAGCAGCTGTTTGTCTTAGCAGTGCAGGAAAACAGTTTGTATGCATTGCTGTTAGTCTTGCCCTCTCTTCAGACTATCTGTGTCCTGTGATTGTTTGTGCTTTGCCACTAGTTGGCTAGCTTCTAATGCTCTTCATGCCAAAGCTATTCTGCAAGCTTTTTCTTAAAGATTACCAGAATTGGCATGGAACCTATAAAACACTTTAAGGGACAGTTTCTGGTATAAAGAAAACATTCTTTGGCATGCATATTTTTAAATTACACACTTTTAAAGGTAACTTTTAAACTTCAGTCTTAAAGAGCATATAGTGTGCTTTATGTTCCCACTCCAATCTACCAGAGCAACGTTTTGAATTATGGCACTATGTAATAAAGTTACTGTACCACTTTGAGCCATTGTACCAGATTATTCTAGCTTTTTCTTTTGCAAAATTTGTCTCTTCTGGTATTTTAGGTAATATATCTCTAAGATTTGATTTCGCATGAATGCTTGATGTATCTTTTGTAAATTCAAGTTCTAAACTACTGTAAGGAGAGAAGAGTTTGCTCTGCTGGGGGACAGCTGCAAGCTGTGGAACATGCGATGCACACAGGTCCTACCAGACTTTTAGGGATGGTTTCAGGACAGTGTGTGTGTGTGTAACAAAAGAGGCCTTGTCACCCTGCATCAAAGAATGTCTCTAGGGTGGCTTAGGATGGGATGTGCTGGTGCCAAGAAAAAGAAAGGTAACTTGCAGTACCCATACAGGGCTGTCATTAAATCAAGGCATATTAAAGCAGTATTGGTGGCAAACAGAAATTTCCAAGAGGTGTCAGTTCTCCCAAGCATTCAGCACCCATTTATAGCAGTAGTGGGGAAAGTTTATGCGCTGATCCTAAAACAGCTGCCAAGCTGTCTTTGATACGTGACAGCTGGAAGAAACGTCTAAAAAAACATCCCCTTAAGTAGTTAAAAAATACTAAGGAAATGTACAAAAGAGATAGGAATAGATGGCCAAAGGGGTGGGAGTGTGGCAGGGAAAGGAACTGCTGAAGGAAATTAAATGAACTTTGAGTGACTCTAAATGACAACTGTGTGGGTTTCAGATATGTTGGCTGTCATAATCCATTTTTCTACAAGACACGTTTTGCTCTGTGTTGGCTATGATGACTTCATCCTGTTCATAGCAAAGACTAGTTCTCAAGCTAAACTTTTCTATTATTGCCATAATATACCTAATAACTAAGAAATTCAGCATTTTATAGGAAGCTTTACTTAAATATTAATACTTGGTAGGTTTTTTTCTGTAATGAATCTCCTGTGGCTGCAAGATGCTTACGTGAATATAACTAGTGGTAGATAAGTTAGTCAGTTTGGCCTTATCACATGAATTTTATTTTGAGATTCTCTACTTCTGTGGCTTTTTGTTTATGAGCATCTAAGTTTTAATCTCAATTCGTAAGTGGACTGCTGTTAATCTTTGCATTTTTCCTCATCGTTCTCATTTAGAATACTGAAAAATTTTACCCAGCAGCAAGCAAAGCTGAAAATTACAACTTTCCATCTTAAAAGTGAAGGAAATTAGGTTTTACAGAAGAAAAATCTTTTCATCTGATGAGAAACTGTGATAGATTCATCTCTAGCTCAGATGGTCAAATTTGGTCTGTGCCACTAAAGCACATGTAGCCAAATGGGCAGGCATCAAAGAATCTATTAGAGAAGTATCTTCACAAATGCAAGCCGCTTACAGCCTCAGTAGGACTAAAAGGTACATTAATTTCAATTATATTCTTGTTCCTATTGTCAATATTCAGAATGAGATTAAAATACACTGAACTATTCACTTTTTTGTAGTTTTTTTTCTTAAATGGGTGAACAAGAATTTATAGTGCTGTCAATCTGTCACTTTTAATAGCATATTATTCATTTATGAATTTAAAATAAAATCTCAAACAATAAAGCTAAAATGGAATATGGATACTGTGATTAAGGTGTTTATTATTCAACAAAATTAAAGGCATATTTAGGGGGGAAATAAAGAATTTCAATTAGGTAGTACATATAAACTTTCTAAAAACTTCTTAGTTAAACCTTGGTATTAGTTTAGTAACCATTGTGTTGTCTACCAGAAGAAATTCATTTTTCAAAAACCAGGCTGAGGAAATTCTTCTGAATGATACATTTCATCATACTTTAACAAGGACGAAGAGGTTTAGGTAATTTTTAATTTGAGTGTCTTGCACAAAGTCCAGCATATATTTTATTACTCCACAAAGTGGCATAAAGGAGTTAAAACCAGAAAAGCAAGGTGCGTGACACAAGAAAAATCCAATCTGTGGTTTAACCTTGTTCATGCCAAAAAAAAAGGCATTGCTTATACATTATGTAGCAAGCTCATACGGTTTCAGCTTAGTTTACAGGTTTAGGTTACATTTAGGTGACTAACTGGAAAGCCATTCGGAGCAGATGCAGTATTAAATGACTGTTTATGTGGCAGATTTTATGGAAGGTGTTCAGTGCATTTGTCATGTTGAGGCTTACCTGTGCTCATTATTTATTACAGTTAATGTTATCTGCATGTTTTGGGGATTTTTTTTTAATGAGCTAAACTCCTCATCCCAGATAATTGTAGAATAATCTGGCAAATGGTGTAGCCTGAGGGATATTAGCAGCTTCTTACATCCTTACTTGCAGCTGATGTACAAGCCGTGTTTCCGTTCACTGGCTATGAAATGAACCTTGAGCACAGTTATGTGGAAAGCTGTCAGGAAAGACCATCTATGTTTGTCCTTGATGGTAAAATGGTTGTGTCACTTCTCTGTTGGAAGAAGTTGGTCCCCGGCTACATTTCCTAGGGTTTCCTGCTGATTTCCATCAATGACAAGTCCAGTTACAAAAAATCACGTTCTTGTGCTTCTCATTTTCCCGGTGGTGGCAGATTTGACCACGTAGAAAACTACCGCAAAAGTTAAGGAATTAACAAACACTCTCGCATTTGGAAGTTTTTTCTGTCTCAAGCAGTAGGAATCATTTGGAAAGTGATATGAATCATAATCCTCTAGAGACCTGAAAATATTCAGTGGGTTTGGATTGCAGCAATATAATCTGTAATAAATCTAGCTTTCACAAAGCCTGTGGGTTCCCTGTAAGACTCTGTTTCAATAGTTGTGTTTGCAAATTGTAAATAGTTACATGATTTTGAAAATTCAACCCTACAAGACTCTGTCAAGCTTTCAGGTTAGGAAAAGAGAAAGTGCTTTCACTGACAGTAGTTCCATATGCATGTACTTATATGTATCCGTCCTAGTAGATCTGAAAAAAAAAGTAGAAAAAATATTTAACATCTGAAGTTTTAAAGAGGTTTCCTCTTAAATTAGAGATGTGCATAGGCAGAGCAGAAAAGAAATGTAAGATTTTTATTCGATACTAACATCTAATGACATCTCCAAATGCATAATATCCTCAATAATAAGAATCATATCAAATGATGTGAAATTTTACATTATGGGCAGCTGAATAAGCATTTTTATACACAAGCATGTGGGTTTCAGTTTGATTCTTATTTACTATGGTAGAGGAACGATGGAAGGAAAGTCACCTTTGTATATCAATTCTACCTGGCATTTCTGATGTGGAATTTAAAGAAAATTGCTCCTCAAGGGAGAGGTAGAAGAGAGGACAACACAGTACATTATAAATAAAATGGAAAGATATTTATGGAAGGAAATGTTACTGCCACTGAAATAAATGTCCTTGTTGATGAGCTTTATACTGTACATAACATCTATTTGCAGAGGCAGCAGTGACGGTGAGTAAAGGAGGGAAATGGAGCATTGTAACTTGGAACGATGTGAATGTGCTGAGGGAGAAAACCAGATGGGACTGAAACTGTGAAGCAATGGTGAGGTGGAACCAGGTACTAGGAGTGGGATAGGGACAGTGTTCGCAGTGTAGAAGTAGGGTGAGCTTCTCGTGTTTTGTTACTTCTGTGATCTTAAATAGTGTCACCGGCCAGTCAACGTGACTGGGCTACACAGAGTCTCAACATCATGAAGAGGTGCAAAATGCTCTCACATGTCACATCCCAGAGCTATCCTTAATGTTTTATAACTTGAGTCTTGCAGGATTAAATATTAAAACCTGAGCATTATGATCTTCCATAAGAACAGAGAAGATCAAAATACCGGTTTTGTCCTAAATCACTTCAAAAGAGGCATTTGTTAACATGAAATTCTGAGATGATCATAGAAAGTGATAGAGAAGTCATTATATCAGTTCATAGGTGGGCAATAGACACTAAAATGGAGAGACTTAGCCACATTCCCAAAAATACCTATGGCAAGGTCAGTAATTAAACTTGTGTCTTTGTAGTCCTATGCTGGCCTATGTTGCTATTGGCCTTCAAAGAAAACAATAAAATATGTCTATAAAAATGAGCTGCTCTAGGGAAGAAATTTCTTTAGTAATATTGGGGAAAGTCTGACTTTAGATATTATTTCTTTCAGCTTCAAATCTTACATGGATGTCTAGTATTTATTCTTAGCATTGAACCCACAATTGCAATATCTTTAAGATCTTGTTGTCAGAGTATGACCTTCATTTGGGAGAGGGAACCTTAAAAAGTTAGCATTAGATTGAAATGTTGCATTCATTGGAATATATTTTTTGATACTCAAACTTGTGTCTCTCTTACAAATTTAGTTGAGCTACGTTGTAAACTGAGGAAAGAAATCCACAGTATTCCATATTTTCTATAACATATTGAGGTAAATAGACTGCAAAGTTGTATGTAAAAATAATAGATTGAAAAAGCAAGTTGTTATAGTAAATTGAAAGTCTTATCCTACTAAACACGTGATATATGGTGCCAAAATGGATTAAACGGTTCTATATAAACCCTTAAATGACTGTGGAAAAAATGCCAGATTCATAATATCTTGCAACATTCTCCTCTTTGCTTTTTAGTATACTTTGAGAAACAATATAATCTGTGCCTGTAAACCACAGAGTAATTCACTTGTTGTCAGTTAAGGTCATAACAAAAATCTACTTTGTTTAACAGATCATAAACATAATTGTTCCCCCTGTAGTTGTGTTTTCAAGGTAAGCACTAACTGGTATGGAGAAAAGAGGAGAAACAAAACCTCAAAACAACTAGCCTCACAGTGCTCTGTGTAGCTATTTTAAATTAATACATGCCCTACAATATATATTTTAAGTGCCGAGTGTAACTTGCAGGAATCTGGCCACCAATATTTAAATGTCAGGTATGAATGTATGTATATACAAACACACGTATATAGAAAAATACTATTTTTTGTGCCAAAATCTTGACAGTTTTCAACTGTGTCCTGTTCAATATAACATTTAGTATTGCTACTGGAAATCTGGAATGCACTGATTTAAATAATTTTTCTATCCATCTGCCTTGGGTGATGTTTGTTTTCAATGCCTAGCTATGCCCTCTATTTCATTTATATTTAAAATGAAATTATTATGCATAGTTAACTGGTAAAACTTGAGCATTTGAATGGATTAAAAAAATTAATGACAAATTAGATTTTAAATCACAGGGAATTTCAGCTTCCAATCCTATCAATTCCACATATGTAGTTTATTATATTCCTGGAGACAAATGCATTTAACATGCTGACAAGTTCAATTTCCTCACAGCTTTATTACACAAATTACTTATTAGAAGGAAAAAATGTCAAATGCCGACTGCTCTAAACTATGAGCATGCCTTTTGAGCAAAGCCACAAGGGAATTAGTAGAAAAATCTAGTGGTTTGGTTTTGATGCTGGCATCAGCAATGCTATAGCTACTTTTTTCCCTGCCCCAGTTTGTCTCACTGTCCCCCATCATTCAGTGCAATCACTCTTTCTCCAGCTGCTTGTTTAGAATTTATTGTGATGTTGTATCTTAAAATATGTAAGCTGCTTCTGGATTTTTCTTTGCCTATCGATACCTTTCAGAAATTTGCCTTAATAACCATCTGTCAAATATAACAAGCAAAATTCACTAAGGCATGCATGAAATATATATTGTGTCACGTACAGCTGATGTGACTAGCTAACTTGGCTGGTGACCCAACCAAAGTTAAGAAAATATCTGATATTTCTTGAGGGTAAATATCTCAATGTGGTTAATGTAGTCTGAATAGTGTATTAGCTTTGGAATGACCATCTCCCAGAGTTGTTAGGTTTTGTTGTGTTGCTGTAAAATGATGTTCAACTTTAGTGAGAATTCAGAGTGATTTATTGTGAAAGCTGGATTTATCTGTGATTCATTTTGGTATGACAGAATTGGGTATCAGGTGGTTTTGGCCTGTGTGTAGCCTACCCAGATTGGTAGGGCTGAAAGTGTGTTGCCAGGTGCTTTTCATTAGCAAAAATTTTTGGACTTAATTATCTCCTGTTTTGTTGTTTTGCTATTCTAATATGATAGACAAAACAATGCCTACCTAAAATGTGTAGAAACAAAAATAACACTTGCACAAATTCAGTAAGATCCTTAAAAAATCTGATCTGGGTTTCTTTTCTTATTTGTTCTCATTTGTGTATCCATAGCCTAGCTCTTGGTTAATCAGTGTTCTCTGATCTGAAGGGTATAAGTCTCTTTTAATGATGTTTCGGTTAAAATGGAAACCGTATTCCAACCAGGATTTATTGAGTTCTATGCAAAGCTGTCCATGGACAAACTATTCTTCCCCAACCACTGCCAAACTCAATCTGATTTAAGAAGCATAGAAATGAAGTTTGATGGCAAATGAACAGAAATGGATTTGTTTTTTAAAAAGCTCACAGCCAGGAAGGAGAAGGAAATATCGGTATTGGGTTTGTTTCAAGTAAGTGGTTGGGCTGAGTTTGGTCCGGTTGGGTTAGGTGCTGGTGAAACCAGCTGGAAGCAGAAAGCCAGAATGAGCAGGTCAGTTCTGCACAGCGGGTCAGGCACAGATCTGGATTTACGTATTCCTGAGTTTTACTGCGGTGCCTTATCTGTTGTGAAAGGTTGCCTTTTGGTGGTATAGCCGATGCTATATCTTTTTTATTGGAAAAGATAAGAACCATATCGGATTAAAGAAAGAAAAAAAGATGCTCATGCTGTAGTCCTTCACATCTGTAATTATTTTGCATTGTTTAAGTACTTTTTGTAGTAAAAATACTGAACTCTTGGTAGTTAAAGGTCAAATTTATGTGGTAACTGCACACAAGAATAAATATGCATTATGAGCCAAAAAAACCTGATTTACTTTTGAAATATTATTGGCACAGTTACAGTCTGTTTAAACATGACAAAGAACACTTGGATTAAGCTATTCAGTTTGCAGGGCACAAACAATACAGCTTATTTCACTGTACAGGTTTCAACTTTGATGCTCCTTCTGAGGTACACTGTTGCTTTGCATCACTTCAGAGTCAGATCTACACAGGCAAGCAGTGTTTTTTTCAGTCCGGAGAAAATCCTGGCCTTTCAGTGCAACCGTATGCAATCAGTCAAACCAATTCTCCTTAAGGTAATAGAATTTTTAAAGAAAATATTTCAGTTCAGTTTTCCTTTTCTTACCCCAAGTCATGATTAAATCGTGTATTATCTTAAACAGGAATTCTTCCCAATAAAATTGATGGGATTTTAATGATGAGCCAAACATATGGTTTAAAGAAAAACAAAACCGAAAAAAGCCCTCACACAACCCATCCTACCATGCAAGAATTAATCCTTAGGCATGTCAAATTCAGTGAGGTGGCAAGCAGCAATATAACGCCTCTATTGTCACTGAATTGTCTATCACTGTACAAAACAAATCTGAAAGCGATAAATGTCAAACTCAGTGTATATAAGGGGGTTTTGTTATTTCCTCTCATTCTGTTAAAAACATGACTAAATTAAAATTCACTTAGCATCCACAAGGCAATAAAGAGCACCAAGTTCTGATGTCCATCTTAGGACTAGTCATGAAGCTACCTGAAGCTTCATGAGAAAGTGAGAGGACAGGGATTCCTTCCTGCTCTTCCAAGCAGGATCAATGATCCCTCAGTTGTTTAACATACTCTCTGGTAGGGGTGACTCCACACAGATGCTTTAGATGCTCTATTCCACTGGTTCACTAGTCTTAGAAATTAGTTTTGTAATATCTAGCCTAATTTTGTCTTGCTGCCTTTAAAGCTCCTTCCCCTAGACACACTGAATATGATGAAACAGATGATTTCCCTCCTTTGCCATGGACTTTTATATGTTTAGAAAAAGACATGCTGGTTATCATCATACTTTTAGCCTTCTCTCTAGTTCAACAGCTTAAGCATGCTGAGTCTTTCATAACATGTCATGTTCCTGCTTGCTGCTCTCCTGTGGACTCTTGGGTTGGTTCTCATCTGTCCTGAAGCACAGGCTCTGAAGCTGGATGCTGTCTGCCGGCTGAGACCACGCAGCAGCACGGGCGAAGGTTTGCTTCCCGTCTCTAATAAGCATCCACAAAAGGGGCCTGAAAATGACATCCAGATGAGTTCACATGAAATAGTTTCTCCCCATTTTGGCCAGGTAGTTAATTAAATCAGATGCTGATTCCAAGGGGCATTCAAACAGGTTGTGATCTTCAGTAAAAATATGTTGAGTCTGTTTTGCCCATGACGGTAATTGCCGAGTGATCTCCCTGTCCTTATCTTGACCCATGAGCCTTTTGTTGTATTTTCTCTCCCCTGTCCAGCTGAGGAGGGGAGTGATAGAGCAGCTTTGGTGGGCACCTGGCATCCAGCCACGGTCAACCCACCACAACTGGGAATTTCTGGTTTGGGTCCAGCCTTCCCAAGCTACCAGATCTCATAGCTGGGAGCAGATTTTCAGGAGTGTGGCTTCCATTCAGACTTCTTAATGGCACTGTGCACAGTCTCATTATTTAAAATGGAAAGTCCTTGACTTTTAACACTTCTGTCTAACATTCCTAAAGAGATCATCTGTCTGCTGAGGTCTTCTGAAAAGGTGATTGAGCTTTTTCCTTAAGTGGGGACATACTTAATACCTAAAAACCTCATTCATAATAACATATTGTATGGTTGCTTCAAAAGTAAAACAGCAAAAACAAGAGAAGTTGATTTGAGCTAGCAAAGTGTGAGGAAAGCTTCAGACACTATTCCGATTTTGTATTGCAGTCATTACTGAGGGAAAATCATTAATAATTTAGGCAATATTTTATTATTTGGTCTATTTCTATCAAGGCTTGTAACTGAACAAGGTTCAGACATTGAACAAGGATAATTAATTGAAATCTAACCTTTCTGCTGAAATCAGTTGGCCTTTCATTAGCGGTAACAGACCTGTCCTGCAGTCTTTGAAAATGAAAGGAAAATCTACTTCATTTTAGATCTAGGGTGTTTAGTCATTCAGTTGTGTTTAACTGGATGGTTACACCTCTTTTTATTTCAATTTAGGGAAAACTGGATTTTTTTACTGGCTTTTTAGGCCTTTGTTCCTAGATTACAATATGAACGAACATTTTGCAAGCAACTAAATAGATTACTGAAAACTGAATTGAAGATCAGAATTTTTTTCCCAACTTCTTAAGAAATCAGAGGACCCAACTTTTGTATCCTGCTGAGTTAGAATCATTTTCAGGTGTGTTATGACGATTTGCATGCGTGTATTGTAATGGCATTCTCAGATGTTGATGACATCTTTCTAAGCATGATAAAGGAGATATTAGAAGTCCAAATTACAGAGAATTATATGTCCTTTGATCCAAACACTGGGTCCCTCAAGTAAGTTGCCTTCAGAAATGAGTGTTTGTTGTTCAGATTGCCAGCAGCAAGAACAGCCAGCACAGAAGCTCAAATGCATCTTAATTGTCATGATTACTCTGTCCTGATTTAGGAAACACTTGTTCCCAGCTCTGTTCTATTTAATGTGGCAGAGAAACATCTTACGAGTGCTTTAAAGCATGAAAGGAACACTGTTGCTGGACTTCATGTCCCTACTTTGGATCTTTCATGACTGATGCTTGAAAGAGGAGGCTACCAAGGGCAGGAAGTTAAAATGTGCGTTTGCAGCTACAAGTGTGTTCAAAACTCTCTCATCTTCGACTCGATATGAGACAGCAGAAGGCAGCCTCACTTGAGGCACTGGATGCCTGAGATTAACCAGGGGAGTTCCAGTGGAGAGTATAACTACTCTGAACTTCAGCCTCTCCTTTGAACACCTATCATCTTACAGAAATGGATGAAAATTTTAACATCATGGTTCCCTTAAAATGTCACCGTTATAGTCTCCAGAGGGGTCCCTTTTGCTCACTTGGAGGTTTTGAGACCTGTTCTAGATACAAAGATTTTACTGATGATAATTTTCAGACAACTTCTCCTGGCTTTCATCTCTTGTTCACACTCTCCTGCCTTTTAGATTCAACTTGCAGGAGAAGAAAGTGAATACATTCAAGCCGCGAGTCTGATTTGCCTTTTGGTGGTGCAGACCCAGAGCTGTTTTGGGGGTTACTTAAAGTAATGTGGGGCTAGATCCTTGGCCAGCCTTGGCAGGCAGACCACATGGATGATGAGCCTCAGGAATATTCAGCAACCTACATTCAACTAAGTTGAAGGGAACTGACCCCATGTCTTGCAAATATGTGGACTCAGATGGTAAAATACTGGTGACTGATGAATTTGCAAAGATAGGAAGTGGCTGAGGATTGCATGATCCATCTCATTTTCTCCTAGTGCTTGCGTTAGTTTTCTAAGGCAAAATTTTGCCTTTCCATGTTCTAAAACTGTATCATGTTTATATGGTAGTTCCCAATTATTTTTGTCTTTATGTTGGGTTTATTATGATGGTTTCACTTCTTTCAGTTAGGACCAAAGACATCCCATCACTATACACTGCATAAATATGAAAAATATGACATGAGAAATCAGCATGGTAAGATTCATCACATCTTTGTATATAGCTAAAGCACAAACTACATGATCATGGAGCTCTGTTTATAATCCATCAATGCTGTGTTTCTGTCATATGTGTTTCCAGGGGAAATTTGTTCTTTTTTTTCCCCCAATGTTACCTTTCTAAAATGTGGTAGCCTTGATGTCTCTGACTTCTTTCCTTGGAAAAATGTATGAGGGCATGCTGTCAAACATTTGTTCCCCG